>NC_056728.1:582573826-582638826 GCF_019279795.1 Protopterus annectens
AGTTCCCAGTGTCTGTAGTGGAGCCTCCCTTGTGGAGTGGGACCACTGTTGCTGTACGCCAGTGTTCAGGTACATATCCTGTAGTAAGGCTAAGGTTAAATAACCTTTTTATATGCGGGTTTAGCTCCTCTTGGAGTTCACGTATCACACAGCCGGGGATACCATCAGGTCCCATAGATGCTGGGTTTTTTGCTTTGCTGAGGGCAGTTCTCAGCTGGACATCAGAGATGACAGGGAGGTTACATTCAGCTGGGATGACTATTTCTTCTTTTGGAGGTGAGGGAGGGGAGAAATTTGCACTGAACCTGTCTGCCAGAATGCTGGCAATATCTGTGGGTTCGCAATTTTTGTCGTTGTGTACTAACTCTGAGCATATCTGAGGGTTTCCGCCCAGGTTTCTAACATAACTGAAGAATGCCTTGTGGTTATCTTTAGTGTCCTTGGCGATTTTTCCTCTCAAAGTTGGCCTTGGATGTTTTTATGAGAGAACGTAGCTTTCTACTAGTGCTGATCAGAGATGCCTTCCCTTTATGGGATTTTGCTCTGTCTTACAGTAGCTTCCTTCTTTTGTTATACAATTTGTTTATGGCTGGGGTCCACCAGACAGGACACTTTCCTTTGGTGGAGAGGGTCTTGATTTTATTTAGGATTGCACGATCCATGCATTCTTGGAGATGGCCGTAGAAAGCATTTGTGTAGGATTCAGCATTGTGGGATGTGGTTTCCATTGGCCCTGTTGGCTTAAATGATACCATCTCAGTCTTGAGAAGTGTAAAGTCGGCTTTTGAGAAGTTTCTCACTGTAGTCTTTTGTGCTGGGGGTGGAGGTGGTAAATGTAGTGATTAGTTTGTGGCCAGATCTCACCAGTGAGGGGAATACTTCCGGTGTGGAGCATTTTGTTCCCATGTTTGTGATGATCAGCTCTAGTATATTATCCCCCCTTGTGGGAGAGGTGAATAGCTGTTCCATTGCATTTGAGTTTATGAATTCCAGGAACCTTTGGGCTAGGGTGTTAGGGCTAGAATAGTGCACCCAGTCTATGTTAGGATAGTTGAAGTCTCCCAATATGATGGTATTTGGTGAGACATTCATATCTTCCAATGTCTTCAGAAAGGCTGAGTGGGGTTATTGAGATTGGGAGGGTGACCTGTAACATGCAACCAGTTGTATAGCAGTTTTGCCTACAGTTAGCTGCACCTGGATGGTCTCCGATGCTTCATGAGTTGCCACTAACCTGGAGGAGTGGGTATCCTTGATGAATATGGATACTCCCCCTCCCTTTGTGATTCGGCCTGGGTTTTGGGGCCAAAAAGTATGATACAAAGTAAAGCCTGGTAGTGCTGGGGTGCTCTCAGGAGCCTTGAACCAGGTCTCTGTTACAGCGCAGATATTGATGTTCTCCATACTGTGGAGTGCTTCGAGAGCAAGCATCTTGAGATTTAGACTTCTGGCATTGAGCAGCATTACCCTTATTTTTTTTCCATTTTTGTTTTCTAAGGAGGTGGGTTCATCTTTTGAGCCTTGCCTAAAAAAGGCACTATGGGGGTGGCAAGAGCCTTAGCCAATATCTGGAAGCCCAGTGGTGACAGGTGCAAGCTGTCCCTTGCAAAGCAGAGTGGCTTGTCCAGCATGTCATCCCAAGCAGACAGACATTGGATCACCCTAGAATGACACCAGTAATTGAGCCAATTATTAAAGCTGATCATCTTGTCTTTGTATTGTGGCATCATTCTTGGTGAGGGCAGGATGCTGCTCAAGGTCAGGGTCATACCAGCCTGGGCTACATAATCAGAGAGCTCCTCTATGTCTCTTTTCATGTAGTCCAAGGAGGTACATCTCAGGTCATTCAGGCCGGCATGGACAATGACGGAGTCATATTTGTACATGCTTTTGAGTGACCTGAGTGCATGTGTTATATGGCGAACCCTACCCCCTTGATGGGCAGCTTACTGTTACCCTCTCCTTGCTCAGCCTGGTAAGTGGGACATCAGTGTGTCTGACTATAGATTCACCTATCACTAGTGTATTAGGCATAGTGTTTGGCCTTAAGGGCTGTGATTTATTGACACACTGATTTATTGAAGTATGTGTTGCATCTGTTATGTTTTGAAGTAGTGGATTTTTGGGTGTCTGCTTTGGGAGCCTCTGTTGTTTTGGTAAGTTTTTTAATAGAGCCTCCGAGTATGTTTTTGTGTTATTATGTGCTTGATTTGCAGTTGGGGTAGGTCTATGTGTGACTGGGTTTGTTGTGTGTGTGGTTACCTTCTCCTCCTGTCTGGTCTTGCCAGTCCTGAGTTGAGAGAGTTCAGCCTCCAGTTTGGCTATATAGTTGCATCTCTCATGTGTATTTGTGTTTGTTGGAAGGAGGAGAGGGTTGTCTGTGTACATGAGACAATTATAGCATTGTCTCAAGATTTCCAGATTAACCAGCTGAACTGGAGAAGATACTAGCAATCTACCACTCGACATGCTAGAATATTATAAGAGAGTGCTGTGCCTTTAAGGGAAGTGGTTGGGGTAGTAGGTGGATGTAGTGCTACTTGAGTTTGAGAGTGCTTGCTTAGAAGAGAAGCTTTGAGAACAAGTGCTATGCTTATAATATAATGAGTAGACTGGTTATTCTAAGAGTAGAGCTTTCTAAGGGAAAATTTGAAGAGCAGACTTGGCGGAGCCAGAAAAAGATTAACCCTGTTTAACCAGTGCTGTGCTATGCACACAATCGCGCAAAGCCGCACAAATGCAGATTTTAAACAGGGAACTTCAAAAGAGCTAGAAATGGCCCAAAACAACCAATTACTACAGCTCTTGTGCTGAGGTCACTCCTTCAGGGACATATAGGCTGCTCAAGGCTCCCCACTCCCACTGTTGAGCAAAGAAACTTCCTTCTATGCAAGTAAAGTAATGGGCAACACAAGAACTACACCACAGCCCAGAATACAGCAAAGCCTGTAAACTGGTCTAAACTAGTTGAGGAGAGGTGGGAAAACAAGGATTATTTTTTTTTGTTTTGTTTTTAGATAGAAAACACTCAGAAATACAGAAGGCAGCAATAAATCAGTTACACAGGCTAGCACACTTTAGTGGGCAGCCTCAACAGTTAAATTAAACAAACAACAGATTTTCGATCAGTTTTCGTCCAGGTAAAATTTTAATTGCAGATACAATATAATGCAGCAAACAGTTAAAAAACAGTATAAGCTTGTTTAAAATAAGCAAGAGAAGGTATTCCAAGTAAAAAACAGAAAAAAATACTTATATCTGGAAAGTAGTCGCTTTTCTCAGTTCTCTGTAGCTAGGACCACTCTGCAGGACCACATGGAGCTGTCTCTGAGTAGTATAGCCAGAAAAAATGCTCTGAGGCAGATTTTAAACAGGGAACTTCAAAAGAGCTAGAAATGGTCCAAAACAATATATAAAAAAATATATATATATAAATATATATATATATATATATATATATATATATATATATGTATATGTATATGTATATATATATATAAATATATATATATATGTATATATATATATATATATATATATATATATATATATATATATATATATATATATATATATATATATATATATAATCAATCAAAATCCTGAAAACACAAATAATGCTAATATGTCAATATAAAGACAGTAATATCTACCAACTGACCCTGACCCTAACCCTAAACCTAACCCTAAGGTCCGTCACTATCGCACACTCACCTGACCCGCGTCCTAACCCTAACTCACTTAAACCGCCCCTAACCCTCAGTTTTTGTAACTATTGCATACATGTCTAACCTGCGCCCTAACCCTAACTCACTTAAACCGCCCCTAACCCTAACATAAAACCAACCGCACACTTACCTGAACCCAGCGCATGACCTAACACCACAGGGCTAACAATAGCAAAGCCACAATGACATCAGCATGTCCATTTTGTGTTTTCAGGATTTTGAGTTTCAGGATTTTGAGTTTTCGGGATTTTGAGTTTTCAGGCTTTTGGTTTCAGGATTTTGATTTTCAGTCTTATAGTGTTTCAGGCTTCTGATAGGGAACCCTATATATATATATATATATATATATATATATATATATATATATATATATATATATATATATATATATATATATATATATATATATATATATATATACACACACACACACACACACACACACACACACACACATACACACAGACACACACAGACACACACAGACACACACACACACACACACACACACACACACACACACACACACACACACACACACACACACACACACATGAGTATATTGAACATTATCACACCTAAACAATCATAATACAAGCAGTAAAAAAAAAATTACAAAATGCATTCGATTTGCAAGGCCCCCTACAACTCATACTCTACAACTCTAAATGTACTAACTCCCTGATCAACTGCAGAGGGGATAAAGATAAGCTTCCTTATTTCCATCAAAGTGTAATCTTACTGGTATACTGGTAAAACATAAAATATTATATATAGATTAAAAAGACACCAGACACACACACACAACAGCATCTCTAAATGTGCTACCTACAGCATCAATCTACAGTGGGCAAAGGGTAAAACTACCTCGTTATCACTTTACATAGTCTGATCAGTTCTGGTTTATTCAAAACACTTCATTGCATTGATTGACAGTGTTATTCAGTTAAATGGTTAACAAGCATCCCAGGGCTGTAACCCACTGGTCCCAAACATCCTTCAGATCTTGCAGCATAATCAGCTACTACTCACTAACTTTTTTGCCAAATGTATAACAGAGATATTTGGTACATTATAACTTGCACTTAAAACTGATAAACACTACATATGGTGTCTGTATCTCCTTCCCTCATGTTAAACCAGTGGAACATGATGCCTTTCAAGCCTGGTCCCAAATACTCTTGTCATATGCTTGAACTGTGGTCTTGGCTTGGCCAGTATACACAGAATGCATCACTAGCCAGGTCACATTGGGACCTATACAAAAGGTAAAATCAAGCTACTGTAAAGCTGTACTGGTGCTTGAAAAATGCCCCGTAACATGCATTTAGACCCACACATACATGCACACACACATATACATATGCATGCATGCAATCAAGACTTTTTTGCTTTATAGCACTTGTTGTTTGTCTTTCATCTTTTTCCCGGTAAGGGGTCACCTCAGCGGAACTCCGGTCTGCTAATGATTGGCAGTAGATTTTTACGAAATGCCGAGGTGCCAGCTCGATGCCCAACCTTCAACGAAGGCACGCCCATTTACGCATGCATGTCTTTCAAACGCTACCCAACCGTGGGGAGTATATGCAGACTCCACACAAAAGGCACTCCCAAGCCATGCCGAGAATTGAACAGGAGAACCTCTTGCTGTAAGGTAACAACGCTACCGCCGTACCACCGCGGCAACCTTTTCCTAACTTAAATCATGATATTTTACGATGATGCCGTTTCTGCTGAGCATTGACCTCCTTAGTCTGAAACAATGTGACCAGTTGGTTTATGCAGCAAGTCACAGAATGTTAATATCACTATTAATTTCAATAAAAGCTTCCTAGAAACAGAAGTAGAGGGGTGGCATTTTAACCCAGAGTACAACATCCTTAATGCTTTTCCTACAATTCCACATGCCATACTTGGCTCTTTCTAAGTCTATATCTCCTGTTTGACCCAATGGACAAGATTTCAACCTCTCTCGAAAATATTTATTTTGGACTTAGCAAATCTGTATCACTGTCTGCCTTTGTATTACTGTGACCTTATTTCAGGATTGCGTCACAGTCTATTTCCCCAAGACAGACTCAGCAACTCAGCAATCCTTAATGTATTAAGACTATAAGGATTTAGTCCATTACCATGTCCCCATTTATGGACCATAGTCCTTCTCACTAGTTCTTTTAAATGGTGAGCCCCCTACTGGCATTCTGCCTTCTGTTATTTTACCTCTCCCCATCTTTGTCTAGCCTGTTAAGGGAAAGCTAATCTGACATCGCCTTGTCATATTTGACCTATTTATGTCTTGGAACTGGTGCTTAATTACCCAAATTCCCAGCCACAGACAACAATATCCTAAAAGAGATAGAACTCCTCTTTTCCACTGAACTGGATATCATAAGCTCATAAAACTGCATCCAAAGCATTGAATACTATTCTCTACATCAAAAAATCCCAGCTACAAAACAGAAATCAAGTGTTATCTTGGCAGTGATACTGTGTGCTATAGAGCCATAGAATTGTTTTATCTGTTCTTCTGATATCCTTCCCAGATTACAGCAGCTATTCTGAAAATATCTGCTAATAATTTCAGGGCTTTGATATGTGACTTTTTATTCCTATTAACCCAGCACTTGACCATTTATCCCTGTCTTGCTTTGTCTTCAGTTTTGTAGACTTCACTTGATGTATCTGTCCTGTCTTGTTTCTGGAGTGTATTAGCAAGATACATGAAATGGACATGAGAAATGATGCTAGCTACCAACTGAAATACCAGCTCTCATAATACTTTTCTGTTTGTGGCCTGCAGGTTGTCAGCAACTTCTTTATCACTGACCATGCCATGCCTCAGCTGGTAGACCCAGCACTCAAGTAAAGAGAGGTCTTAACATATCAGCATTGATTTAAAAATTAAGGGCCTGCTTCATTGTTTCCTTTTTCTAAATCATGTTTTTGTTATGGTTACACACAGACTCTGTTGCATCAGCTGAAGTCTCCTATTTGAGCTGAGTCACAAGGTCACAAGGTCAGGCCCCCACTGACATCAATCTCTCCCAGGCTTGTTAGCTACCTCTAGTCCTACCAGAGCTTCCACATACTGAGGCATGGCACTCTGAGTGTCTCCCAGAGCTTCCACATACTAAAGAATAGCACAAAAGGTGTCTCCCAGAGCTTCTACATACTAAAGGATAGCAAAATGGGTGTCTCCTAGTGTTTCCAGATACCAAGGGACAGCGTAGTGCACATCTCCCAGAGCTTCCAAATACTAAGGGGCAGCACAATGGGGGTCTCCCAGACCTTCCACTTATTGAGGGACAGCAGAATTGCTGTCTTCATCAGGTGAGTCCCTCCTTTCTAGGTAGGAGTGCTGCTTATGGCTAGTAAGGATTTGGCACCCTACAGCTGGGGGAAAAGAAACACACAAGGTCTGGCTGTCATACTATAGCCAACTGGTGAACTATGGTGTTTTAGCTCTGCCCTCAGTGACATGTTGGCATTATCCATGCAGCTGTATATAGTAACACAGTGGGGTATGGTTAGGGTGGACTTCCAGCCTCTGCAGTCATGTGCATCCCTATTAATCTCATGCCTTGCATAGCAACTGCTGATTTTCTGCTATCCCATTTTCACACAATGGTACACAAATCTCCAGCACATGTCATCCTCTCCCTGTCCCCTGAAAGACCTTGTCAACCCTCCCATATACTAGAGCCACTACTCAGACATAGATATGTGGGCTGTAATTAGGAATTCTTCATAGAGCCAGTTTCACGTGTGGTTCTTTTATGTGCATTTGATGATAAATCTGATAATGTGTCTGGCAGCTGGCTCAAAGAATTAAGTAGATATTAACAACCTATTTCCTGTGGGCCAGTGGTGGAGGGCTTGATTCCATCAGTCCCCATTGCCTAGCTGTGGGTCTGAAAATGGTTGACAGAGATCAGTGCTGTACCCTGGAAAATTAATACAAATAAATAAATAAATAAATAAATAAATAAATAAATGCAAAATAATGTAGATTGAAGTGGTGTTATCAGATATTCATGTAGGCTGAGCAGCAAAACTAACCATAGTGTCTTTTTAATTATACCTGTTCCACATAGATAAAAAGTATGGCGAGTAGTCTGCCATGATATTGGGGGAAAGAATAATGCTGTGCATATAAACATGAAAATTACTGAATTAAAATCTTAAGAGTTTTATCAGCTTTCCAGTATTATTATGAAAGACTGGCAAAGAGAAAATGTGCAAATGAGAAGTGATTCATCTATGTAAGATTATGCTCAACAAGGTTTTAAGGTTGAAAGCAATTCTGTTACAAATATGCAACATAAATAAGGTATAAAATAAAGCTTGCTTAAATGTAGAAATAGAGTTTAGTAATATGTGATCAGCATCCATAATAAATGACTGTGGCTTGAAAAATAAGGAACTTGCTTAATGGACATGTTTTCATACAGAATCAACAAAAATGTAAAAACTGACCTCTTATGTATGCATTACATTGTCAGTAATAACAAAAATGTAAAAAGAGGATGTATGTTTTCACATTGCAAGGAAAAAAGCTAATCTGGTTCCTTAAAGGCTGGACAAACAGGAAAACAATCTGCATAGACATTGTTAAATAAAAAAGTTTGAAGTCAGCATTTGCACAAGAACAGATGTTTTCATACAAAGATCAAAATAGAATACCAAAGATCATCAAGTCAGCATCTGCAACAGGATGAGCAATTCTCCAAAATAGAATACCAAGAGGAAATCTATATGTGTGTGCATGACTAGAACAGTATACAAGATCTGTATTAATTCAGTTATGTCAGAGATATCGGAGTAGGAACACACACTTGTTCCTAGGTAATATTGTATCTCTCACATCATCCATGTTAAAGAAGTAAAGTAGATCAGTACCTGAAGCTGCAACATTAGTCCGTGTGGTTTGTTATAAAAAGTTATTTGTTACTGCTCTGAGTTTGGTGCTGCAAAGTATATTATCTCATCAGTGTATATTGTGCAAGTTTCTGTATGCAACAGGCTGTAAATGCAACTATAACCAGACTTTGATTTCAGCAAAACCCAGCCAGCAAGACTGAGTGTCTTAAGAAGACGGAGCCATCACAGTAAGAATCACAGTAATAGCACCCTGGTTTAGAATCATAAAATTAATTTTTCAATGGTGAGCCTACCTGCATTCGAAAACAGAGGGAGAGTTAAGCCCTGCAGAGGGTCACCTCAGTCAAATTGCAGTAACTAACAATTGTACGTATGTGTAAATCCTAGACAGAGGTACTCCAGTTTATGCAGCTTGCAGTAATAAAATTTTTCAGACGTCTGAATCCAGATTGAGCCTGCAGTGCAGGAAAGTCGCAGTGCAGTTAATTCTTCAAGAAAGGTGGACATCTACTTTCACAGCATCTCGCTGCATGTTGTGTTTCCCCAGCTTCTTGAATGACTGAAAAATTTCCAGCCATCAGCAACAACAGCCTGATCACCTGTTTTTTTTTGCTAACTGTTAAGACTTTTTTCTGTGTCACATTTTTAGTATGGATGCTATTCGACAGAATTCGAGCAGGTATAAACCAAGCTTTTGTAAATTGCAATGCTGGTGTACACAGCACATTAGTAAATGTAAAACCTTATTAGGGCAGGTTAATAGTAAGGTATTAGTCAAATGTATTACAATATTTGAATGGTATCTCAAAGAAAACCATTTGGGGTATGACAAATGTTTGTGTGGTTCAACATAAACTGCATTTTATGTGCTATGCCATAAAAAAGTATTGCATGATATTGCTAAAAAATAGACTGTGAAGACAGACCTTTTCATGATAAAAAAAATTAACTAAGGTTAAAGTTTTTCCATTATATTCAGATGTTGAACAGTTATGTCCTGTCACCACATGTAAAATTTATTTATTTTATTTTACTTATTTTACATTTGTTGACCGGGCTAGTCTAACTGGATGCATGTCCATTTTCAGCAGAGGCCCAGGGAGTTAAGCTCCAGTTGAAAAGATTAACAAAAAGATGAACATAAAATGGTTAACATATAAATGCATGTACAAAAAGTAATAGCAGATTATTACATAACATTTCAATCATTGAATACAAAAAATTATTACAGAACATTATATAAATTTGCTAGAAACTCTATCTTCAAGGAAGAAAATTTTTTTTTTTATAGAGTAAGGAACAGGTATGGATTAGTCCATGAAAGTAAAAGTAATGGTTGAGAAATACTGGGTCAGCAGTGCTGATGATAGCAATGACATTTATGATTAGTCTGGGTTTGTACAGGGGCATAACTGGTATGTTTTAAGGTAAAGTTTCGATTTTTGTTTAAATAGTGTTAGAGGACAGTGATGTCAGTTCATTTGGAAGTTGGAAGTAAACCTTAAAAGGTTTATTTCAAAGTTACAACAGTGAAATCAGTTACCGACAGAACCTCTAGTACATTTTGTTACAAAATAATGTAATAAACTTCTAAAAGACAGACACAATGAGTTCAGGAAGCTTAGACAAGTTATCTAGGGTGCCTGCAGGCAGGTGCAAGGGGGTGCATTTGCACCCCCTGGATTCAGCTGGCCCAGAGACTTCCTTTACTTTTAATTAAAAAAAAAATGTTTTTTTTTCCTTTGCGTCAGGTCGCACAGACAGAAGAGGTGTTTGTGACCTGATTTCATCTTCTCCATCTGTGCAACTGTTGGCTTACGTCTTTAGCTTCTGCCTCCACCCTGCATGGAATTTGAAATCCAGAAGATGTTGGGAATGCAGACTAGCGTACAAGTGAGAAGTAAGTGTGTTTGTGTGTTTTTAAGTATTTAAGAGGTGTGTGCAAGTAAGAAATAGGTAGTTAGGGTTGGGGATGTGTGTGGATGTAAGAATTAGGGGTTTGTATGCATTAGGAGTTTGGAAGTGTTCTTCCAAATAAACACATTTGGGTTTGTGATTTCTATGTAACAAGTGATGGAGGAAGAAGAGGTTTCCCTTGTTTCAGAAGAAATGGGAAGTGATAATTCTGCCTAAGTAAAATTTGCAAAGTCACAAAATAAAATGGCACTGTCAATGTAGGAATTTGCTAAAGATTTCGAAGTGTTGCATATAACATTATTTGCACTTTATATCTCTTAAGGATTATCATGACACTGGAAGTTACTTTTGGTCTTCCCTTGTTTGGGAATTTTATGGGTCCAGTTTATTGGATCAGGGTATGTATCAATGGGAAATATGCCAGTCAGTGCAGCTGAGGTATTACTTATGATAGTTTAGTAGAAAACTTTATTTTAGTTGGCAGCTGTCATAGTTCTTCCATTTATTGGTGAATGTTAGCATTGTAGTTGAAATGTTTGCTATTACTGTTATTGTATTTAACAGAAGTGATTGAATGTTTGGTGCATGGCAGTGCAAGACAACGCATAAAGGAAATTCCACATTTGCTATCTGTATAGTAGCAAATCTGTTTATATATTTTATTCAGGGTTGAACATTTCAGACACATCCAGTTTTCTCTAGAATCAATAATTTACCATGATTGTGCAATGTTCTTACTTCACAGTATTTTAAATGAGAAGTTGGTTTGCATTTACTGAGCACCTGTGGCTGTTTTGGGTGAATCAGTTTTAATGTTGTAGTTAAAAGATTTGTTCAGCATAATCCAGGGGCCACCTGCACATGTTTCAGTAACCCACCAGTAACATTAAATAACCTGAGTTTGCTCTTTGGCATTAATGTACACATTCCCTAGTCACAGGTCATTGCTGAAAACCATACTTGCCTCCTGCTCCCACCCCTTTTGCACTAACCAACCACACCACACTAATACACCATCCTAACTTAATCTCTAACCAGCATTAACACCCCTGTCAGTAATCTCGCTGTCTCTCTCTCTTTCTCTCATTGTACATATCTACAGATGATCTGGTCAACTTTCCTGATTTATTGAGGCTTGTCTTTGTATGTATTATGTTTGCTTTTTCTGTTATAAGACATTGCAGCTTGTACTGTTGTGCCAGAAGCTCTACTTTGACTTCTGTGCTCATGTAAAATGTGATGTGTAACTACCAGCTTTGGCTGAAATGGATCCTCTCTGGATCAGACTATATATAATTTCTCATTCTTTGGACATCTTTGTCATGTTTCATTCCATCTTCCACATAGGCTGTCAACCAACAGATTCCATTTCTATTGAAGACCTTGCATAGAGGTGTCTACCAGAAAAATACAGGCTTGTGTAATACTGGTTGTTGATGTTGTGACGTCCCCCCTCTGGACCAGTAATCAAAGAGCCTGAATCCTCCCCACTGACACCGGTAAGGGCCATTCACTTGGAACAAAAATAGATATGCAGTGTGTCTGTGTGTGTCTGTGTGTGTCTGTGTCTGTGTGTGTCCCAACTGTCCTTGATTTGTAACTCAAATGTTAGCTCTGTCCCTCTGAAATGAATCCCTCTTAACACTAGTGACTTTTGGGGGAAAGGTGCTGCATTATACTTAATAAATAATGACAATGATTAAGAGGTACTGATTTTTGTTCCTGTAGGACATGTATATTAATTCACATACTCTTATTCTGTTAATGTCTCAAGTTAATAGATACAATAGTTTGTGTCTTTGATTTGCTCTACATTTGTCCCTGATTCTGTTGAAATTTGTCTCGGAGTGGCTGAGGTATGTGTGTAAGTAGTAGGTGTGTGTATGTGTGTGTGTGTATAAAAGAGAAGTAGCACACCCCTCAGCTGCCCAGGTTTTTACATAATGTCCAGATTTTTGCCCCATATTCCTCCTAAAAAGGTTTGAAGTTGCTAAATAATGACAGATGTTTGGGTTTTAGACATCATATCCTTTAGAAAAATGCATACTAACACAAATCCTGTTAGTCTAGTAATTTTCTAAGTTCATGAGAGAAATATTTGTAATCTGTCCCTATTTATGTTAAGCTTTGGCCATATTTCTTGCACTAAGAGGTTGAGGTGAGTGTGTGTGTGTGTGTAATGTCCTAGTTAATGTTAGCAGGTGGAATTTATTTTCAAGTGCATTTTTAAGGAATTGTGAGCTTCAAGGGAAGAGAAATTTACTGCTGCTCATGCTAAGTCTGCTTAAAATGTGCAACTGTTTAGTTCAGCAAATGGTATCACTATTGTCATATAGAATTTTAAAGCAGTGTTAGTAGCACAGCAGGTAGCATACTTGCATCTTGATGTAAAAGGCTATAGGTTCTACTTCCACAGCATGTAGATTTGTATTTTAAGGAGATGGGGTGCTGCAGTCCTGAGTATGTCCTCCTTTGGAGGAAATGCCTAGCAACTATGAACCTGTTTTTCAGCTTGCCACCCATTCCCTATTGCAATATACTAGCTTACCATTTTTGTTTAATGTAGCATGGGCAATTTATTCTTTAGGGGCAGTAGGCACTGAATTTGTAGATGAAATACTGAAATATAAAGTTGTTTTCTAGCATCAACCTCTTCATTAGTTTCAGATCTCTATAATGTGGAATTATTCAGATGACTTTTACTTCTGCAGAGATTGTGCATACTGACTGACATTTGTTGATTGTAATAACAGAAGTTTAAGTGGCCTTTTATGGTTGAAATGTTCTGAATTGGGCAGTTTGTCATTATTGGTTCATATGCTTTGTTTCATTGCTTGCTGGAAAAACATTCAAAACTATGAATTTAAAACACAGTCTAACAAGTGGTGCTATATTATAAAAGGGATATAATTAAATGTTTTTATATTATAATTAATACAATTTGTATATGTTATAGGCATATGTATAATCCTATGCATAAATATGTACACTTCTTATGCATGGCTACTCTTGTTTATCACAGTAACAGGAAGGATACTGTAATGTCTGTGTCAAGAAATAAGGTCTAAAGCTTTTAGTTAAGCATATAATGAAGTTGTTCACATCACTGATAATAGACCCAGTTTTATATAACTAAGGTTCAACCACACAAAAGCGGAAAACACCCAGAATTTCCCTTGCCCACTCAGTAAAACTAATCTTGAGAAAAGAATTAATAATGTGCATATATTAGGGCTACTGGAATTATCTTTAAAAAGATGAAGTGATGATGACTTACAACTGTGTCAATGTTGGTATTATGATGAAATGCTTGATTAAGCATTAATTAAAAGATATACATAATTTAGTGACTGCACACAGTTTAAGTTAAATACAACTATAATGTGTCGTGCATTCAGAGCACAGAATGCCAGCTTTTATTTAAACAGCAACTTGTGTTACTGAGAGCTAATCTTGGAAGCCAAGGAACACTAGTGTTATAAACTAATCTGTTTAAATCTGTATAATCTGAACAGGCTCATGGCTCATGGGACTCTGTTTAGTGTCCTACATGAGAAATACTGAGCTAATGAACATTATTCCCCAGTAGTTGTTTCTAAGTCACTTATAAATAAATAAATCAAGGGAAAGTAATTTGAAATAAAACAAATACCTTGTCTTTATGGTAGGTAAAAAGGAAAACTCTGTTAGTACCCAAGAAAATAAAATGATTATTAGCAATGGATAAGAAATTATTCCAGTACACAGAACTGAACAGCCAAGCCTTCTTGATCAGAATTCAAAAGGGCTGCCAGCTGAAAGTTCCCTTGAGTTAGTTGCAATGTACATGGGGTATGTAAAAAAAAACTTATCATGGATTCCTAATTAAATCTAGATATCTGTAATCATTGTAAAAGTAAAATAAAACATTATACACACTGAGAATTTTGAACAGTGTTTATGGCAACTGGGGAGAAATAGCCAGGTAATGGGACCCTGTAATGGCTGCGTGGTGGGGTGGGGCTGTGTGGGTGGAGGGGGTGGGGCTTCATGGGTGGAGGGGGTGGGACTGCATGGGCAGGGCTCTGTTTGCACCCTCCCTTCCCTGCAAAAAATCCTGTGGGCTCCCTTGCAAGGTATACATACATCTTTTCAAAAGTGCATAGGAGTTTTAGATTCAGCAGAACAGGTTACTGAAAAATATCAGAAAGACCATGCAACATTGCAGGAAACTCTTGAACAGCAGTTACAGGATAATTGAAATAAATTAGCTGAACTGACAGAGACTGACTTCCTCCATACAACAGGTGAGCTTAAGAGAACATTGGGAAAGAGCAGGAAACTACAGCTGATCTGTACAAAATAGATATATTTTATAATATGTTTGTATTTTGAAAATGGTTAAGCATACATGGTAGGATGGTAGGATCTGATGTCTGGACAAATCATTCTCAAATGATTAAAACTTCCATTCAGTTAAAGCAAGACATTTATCAGTACTACAGTAAAATAGAGCATATGACTGCCATTCGTAGCATAGTCAAATAATAAACAAAACTGTTCTAGTGTATAAAAATTAAATAAAAATAGTTAATAAGAGTACAGATTTTAAGTCACAAGACTGACATGCTTAAATAAAGATTTAAAGTCACGAGACTGACATGTATGTATTTTCTTTCCATCTTAAGTACATCTGCTACAATGCACAAGAATAACAGGCAGATACAATTTTTTTATAATTGTATAGTAACACCACACCAAACAGTTAAAGTTCTGAATTTTAAAAAGAAATAAAATCACAGATGGTATTAGTCAAGCAGTCTTTGTAAAATGAATGGCAGACCAGTTAAATAAATAAAAAATACTGAAATCCAAGTTAAAAAATATGTGCACTAAGTGTAAAATAATGTCTAGTTGTATAGAATAAATGCATAGTTATGCAAATCACAATTACTTATTATAATTCTAAATGTTTTATAACTGCATTTTACTATTAAGTTGCAAGTGTATTACAGATGATTAAAGGAAAAATGCTAAAAGAATTAACTATGGTCTACAGAGTGTGAAATGTGAGCTCAGACCTTCCTATACTGGATGAATAGTTACAGGAAATGTTGGAAAGATAAAATAAAAAAACAAGACTGATTGCCAGACAAGTGGCTTGAGTTTTTCTAAAAAGTTATTGTTATTAAAACAGAATTGTTAAAATGTTTACAGGCAACACTATTTGGTAATTGTAATAAAATGTCACAATTGTGCATAGATGTCACTGATAATCTTTAGGTAAAGGTTAAAAGTAAAAAAAAAAAACTCAGTTATATCAAGTATAGCCAGCAGATGGGCTGTAGTATACATACACTTCAAATAAAGTATACAGGAGGGTACAAATAACTACTATTAGAAGTAGACAGCAAAGGCAACAACAAAAAAAGATATTCTGTCATTAAAAATAGCCAGAAAATGATCAAATCAGACAAAGGTCCATAGTTTATTAGTAACAAGTGATGGGCTGACATACATTTTATTCTCACAGCGTAAAACAAATAAACAATAGTGCAGTACTACAGGGGGAGGGGTACTTTCTCAGTTTTACACTGACTGTGTGAGCAGTATTGCAAAAGGGTCTAAAATAAAGCTACAGGAAAAAATAATATCTCATTCCTTCTTGACAATACTCTTTCAGGGGGAGGGGAAAACAGTTATCAGTGCATTAGAAATACTGGATTAAACCTGACAGGATAAGATATTTTACAAGTTGTTAATAGCTGTCATAATAGTTATTATTGTATTGTTTAGTATTAAATTGTATTTACAACCTGTTAAACTGTAAATCTATAGAAGAAATGGTTTAAAAAACAAGAGATGGCTTAAAATTGCTTTATTAAAGCTATACAAGAGAAAGTAAAGATATGTAAAAATTGAGCAAGACTGGTTACTATTTTAATATGTTTTTGGCAAGACAATGTTGGTATGCAAAAGCATGAATGTTTCTAATTTCTGGGTATGTAGTTGCCTCTGGTGGCAATTCCACTAGCTACTTCTAAAGAGACATAAGCATTTTCCAAGATTTTGCTTGATGTTAATGTTACTACATTTGTAAGATTAGACTAAATGTACTTTACAGTCTTTGTATGTACAAATACAAAAGAATTCAGTACAAATAAAATTAATGTCTAGTAATGAATATATGTGAAAAACCATGTTTAAAAAAATGGGTCCAGGGTACCTACTAAATTGAAATGCATGAATAGCAAACAGTCTGTGTAAATACATACTGTACAGGATACATTGTAATAAGTTCAAAAGTAATTTGTCAAGTTGTAATATTATCACTGGTTTTAAGTTAGTCTTATTGGTTTTTTGGACCATAATTTTATCCTTACTAGTATTGGTTACCCCAGTTAGAAATCCTCCAGTATTAAATATACTGAAATAGTTTCATTCAAATATTTATTATCTAAGCCCAGTTCAGTACTTTACCAAGATGTTAATGGGCAGTTCAGAGATGTGACCACAATGCTATGATTAAAATTACGTCAAAACTGTATATTTTCAGCAGTGTATAAATGCTTGGAGTAGCACATAGTTCTTGTCTCTTATAGGTATTAGTCTATCTCTAATCTTTTGGTATAAAATGATTACTAAAAGTAAAGAGTTAATTCAACAGTTGCAAAGAGTTAATAAAATTATGTGATTGCAAAAGAATAAATTAATCAAGGTAAAAAATAAAACTAAAGCAGACACAGTTAATAACTGGTGAAATATTTTCACAGAATGGTCTGCAAAAGACAAAGTTGTTAAATATATTCAGTTTTAGTAGTAATACTTGATATCATTGTATTAACTATGTAAAATTGCATTTTGACTTGTTGTATCAAAGGATGACTAAAGGTTTTGTTTCTTAATGTGTTTTCTATATAATGTGATCAAAATACATATCAGTATGAAGTGTTTTGAGTATGTTTTAAATAAAAAGAGGGAATTGTAAGATTATGCTCAACAAGGTTTTAAGGTTGAAAGTAATTCTATTACAAATATGCAACATAAATAAGGTATAGAATAAAGCTTGCTTAAATGTGGAAATAGAGTTTAGTAATATGTGATCAAAATCCATACTAAATGACTGTGGCTTGAAAAATAAGGAACTTGCTTAATGGACACGTTTTCATACAGAATCAGCAAAAATGTAAAAACTGACCTCTTATGTATGCATTACATTGTCAGTAAGAGCAAAAATGTAAAAAGAAGATGCATGTTTTCAAATTGCAAGGAAAAAAGGTAATCTGGTTCCTTAAAGGCTGGACAAACAGGAAACCAATCTGCATCATAAGACATTGTTAAATAAAAAAGTTTGAAGTCAGCATTTGCACAAAAAACAGATGTTCTCATACAAAGATCAAAATAGAATACCAAAAATCATCAAGTCAGCATCTGCAACAGGATAACAATTCTCCAAAATAGAATACCAAGAGGAAATCTATATGTGTGTGTGTGTGACTAGAACAGTATACAAGAGCTGTATTAATTCAGATATGTTAGAGATATCTGTGTAGGAACACACACTTTTTCCAAGGTAATATTGTATCTCTCACATCATCCATGTTAAAGAAGTAAAGTAGAACAGTACATGAAGCTGCAACATTAGTCCATGTGGTTTATTATAAAAAGTTATTTGTTACTGCTCTGAGTTTGGTGCTGCAAAGTATATTATCTCATCAGTGTATATTCTGCAAGTTTCTGTATGCAACAGACTGTGAATGCAACTATAACCAGACTTTGATTTCAGCAAAACCCAGCCAGCAAGACTGAGTGTCTTAAGAAGACTTTGGAGCCATAACAGTAAGAATCACAGTAACAGCACCCTGGTTTAGAACCAAAAAATTAATTTTTCAATCTATATTATATTTATAATTAGATATAGATTGCCACCCTGCCCACCTCACTCATGTGTGCTGTCCCTAGCCATAACCACAACTCCATCTCTGCCGCTAGCCTGCACATTAGATTACTAAAAACCCTTTCCCTAACAGTAGAACTGCCAAGATGACACTTGATCTCTGTTTTGTATCTGGTTTTTACTTATATAGGGCTGTTTTTTTAGTGGGAGAGAAGTATTCAATATTTTGTGATTCATTCTTAGGAGATATTGTGTTTTGTGATTCTCTCTTTTTTTGTTTCATCATTTGTGATTCTCTCTCTTGAGTTTTCTACATTTCATGACATGATCATATACAGTGAGGGAAAACTGCAATTTGCTGAGAAAATGTTACTTTTCTTATTTCAAAGGAGAATGCATGAAATTATTAAAAGTGAAGTAATTATATTAGTCTCTTCCCATAGAAAAGTGTGTGAATGTGAATACGTCTATAAAAGATAAAAGTAAAAGAAGATGCATTCAGCTTGCCCTTTCAGTAAAATGCAATATGTAGATGAATGTGCAAATGGTATATAATGACATTTGTCACTTTAAATGACAATGCAGTTTAAAAGTAAATACTGCCCCACAAAAGTACATACTATTAAAATGCTTAACTTCTTGAAGAAGCTGATTAGCTCATATGATGAGGATGTTGCCTTATATGGACAGCAGCTACTGGGACTTTTCCCTTCCCCAGAAATAAGAAGGCATACTTTAAAACTCAGACTGAAGATACAGGATATCTTGTCTGGGGACCTATAACTAGATGTTCTGGTTGTTAATTCATAAAGTTTCATGAGTTACTGCTTTACTTCACACTGTAGCATACAGTCTATACATTGTAGTCTAATCTTGAAAACCAGAAATAGTAAAGCCATAGTGTATCTTTTACCAGAAGCGGATAGGTTCTAGTTCATAAGTTATAAAGATTTTTCTGAACATTGTCTATTTGAAAGTTTCATTTGCAACTCCTTGTGCACATTCTGTGCTGTTTGCCTACAAATAAGTCACATATTTACTCTAAAAGATGTTTGGATGCACTTATACTTTAAGGAGTTATGCAGTTTACTGGTCTACTCATGTATGCACTGTGTGCTGGGGAAGTGTGACTGCTCAGACCTAATTGCCACCATTTTCATATTTAAAGGTTGGTTTATTTAAAGAGTAAGCTGAAGATGAGCTCTTCGTTTGTTAGTTAATATCTTAAAACTTGGGAAGTAAGTGGTTGGTGCTAGAGAATTACCATATAGCCCCCATTCTGAAAATATTGTGTGTGTGTGTGTGGGGGGGGGGGTGTGGGTGTGTGTCTGTGTGTCTGTGTGTCTCTGTGTGTGTGTGTGTGTATGTGTGTGTGTGTGCATGTGTGTGCGTGCGTGCAAATCTATTATTGTCAATGTCTGGTTACTACTGGTAAGTTTGCACTGAAATGTACTAGACTCGGTCTGAAATAGGTGAAATCCTAGCTACCCAATGATTGTCACTCTGATCCATAGTTGAATGGTACAAGTTATATTTGGGTATGGCAGGTGCTGGCCATTATGCAAGGCTGCAGTGCACATTTGTCATATACCCTTTACATCAATGCCCTTTTATATTAACTAGGACCAATGGTGGATTCAAACTCCATGCTACTGGATCTGTCTTTATACAACTATTGAAAGTGGTTGTGGAGTAGTAAAAGCCTGTAGCTCCTGACTGTCCCAAATAAACTGGTAGTAGCAGCTGGCTCTTGCATGTTGGACTTGTCTAGCCTGTAAACCAGCTTTGGATACCAAAATCTGTGTATACCAGTACAGCCAGAAGACAAATGTACATTAGCATAGTTGAGCTTTTTTTTTTTAGTAAGAGTAGTTAGAAAAAGGTAAAAATAAGTTGTGTGGAGTCTAGATAATGCCTCTTTTACAGCAATCTATGAGTGCAAATTTCAAAACCAGGGGAATTTCATATGCTGGTGTTTCTAAGAAGGGCATTAGAGTGGCCTTCTTTTAGTTAAAATACAGCCCACTGACATATAGACAGATATTGTAGATATATGCAAATGCCAGAACATTTTGTTAAAAAAGTGTCCAGAAAAATCTCTCAGATGCTATTTATGTTTGAGAAATGAAGTCATTCACATGTGAAGAGATTAATTGTAGCACAAAGTTTCTGTTATTCATCAAACTCGCACCAGCCTGGCTGTATATCTCTTCTGTAGTCCTCACACATGCTATATCGACGCATTGAAATCCTTCTTCAACTTCACCTATTTCCTCCTCTTCCTGAGGTGCTAAAACAATGAATAATTCATTGAACTCATGTGCTTTCCCTCTGGTCAACTTTGTTTTCACCTAGTCTCCGTTGACCTCAGAGCATTCTCTGACCACTGTTTGCAGCTGAATGTTGCAATCAGTAGCTTACGCTGTGGGCTGACTGTTTCACTGGGGATGATGTTGTAATTGCACATGCTATCCTGGTACCCTTTCCTTACTAGAAGGCAGTCTCCCTGAGTTGTACGTTGGCCACTATTGTATGCAATCTTGTGACTCGCTTTATTTCTGAACCATGTGTTAGCCACCTTTGGCCCATTTGCCAGACAGAAGTCTAGAATGAGCAGTCTAGAACTTTTGATGCATCAGTATGTTCAATAATTGGTTTGGAGAAATTTGGTGTCATCACTATAGGTTTTAGAGCACAAATTAAGGTGATTGAATGATTTTGATTTCTTGGCTCCATTTGACTTACTCAGGCAGTTTTACTCTTGTAAGGGTAATACAAGGGCATGCATTAAAGGCAAAATGGGGTACAGATTTCCTTATCATGCCAATCCCAAAAGATCCTCCCATGCATCTTTATCTGAGGAACAGACCACTCTCTATCTACCCTAATCTTTCCTTTCAGAAGTTTAGCAATGCCTTTTCCAATGACATATCCCAGATACCTAACTTCTGTTACCCATATTTACCTTTTGGGCATTCACTGTAAGCCTCACTTGTTTTATATTTTTCAGAATGGTCTAGAATTTTCAAACACGTGAGTCCCAGCCTTCTGAGTTGATGACCATATCAACAACAGCCCTTAAGGCAAAACACCATACCCAACACGCTAGTAATAGGAGACTCTATAGTAAGGCACACGGATGTTCCACTCACCAGGCTGAACAAGAAGAAGGTTACTGTCAGCTGCCTGTCGGGTGCTCGGATACGCCACATAACACAAGCACTTAGGTCACTCCAGAACAAGTACAAGTATGACGCTGTCATTGTACATGTTGGTGTGAATTATCTAAGATGTACCTCCCTGGACTACATGAAAAGAGACATTGAGGAGCTCTCTGATCATGTAGCCCAAGCTGGTATGACCCTGACCTTCAGTAGCATACTACTTTCACCTAGAATGATACCACAATACAAAGACAAAATGATCAATTTCAACAATTGGCTAAGCTTCTGGTGTCATTCTAAGGGGATCCAGTGTCTGTCTGGGATGACATGATAGACAAGCCTCACTGTTTTGCCAGAGATGGGTTGCACCTGTCACACCTAGGTTTTCGAATAATGGCCAAGGCTCTTGCCGTCCCCATAGTGCCTTTTTTAGGCAAGGCTCAAAGGACAAACCAACCACCGTAACCAGCACAGGTAACCAAAAACTAAGGGTAATGCTACTCAACGCCAGAAGTCTCAACCTCAAAATGCACACACTCGAGGCTCTCCTCAGCATGGAGAAAATCAATGTTTGTGCAGTGACGGAAACCTGGTTCAAGGCTCAAGAGAGCACCTCAGCACTGCCAGGTTACAATTCATATCATACCTTCCGGCCTCAGTTACAGGATCACAGTACAAATGGCAGAGGTGTATCCATATTCATCAAGGATACCCATATCTCCAGGTTAGTAGCACAGAATGATGCCCCAGAGATCATCCATGTGCAACTATCAGCAGGCAAAACCACATTTCAAGACGTAGCCAGTTATAGATCGCTCACCATGTCCCAAGATGCTCACTCTGCATTCCTTGAGACATTGGAAATATAAAGGTCCTACCCAACACCATAATCTTGGGTGATTTCAACTACCCTGGTATAGACTGGGCGAACTACCAATGTTCCAACTCCTATGCTCAGCGATTCATAGAATTTATAAATTCAAATGCCCTTGAACAACTAGTATGTTCCCCCACTAGAGGGGACAACATATTGGATTTAATCATCACAAATATGGGCGCCCACTGTACCACACCCGTTATCACTCCCTCCTTGGCCAGATCCGACCACAAACTGATAACCCTGGTATCCTCACCCCTCCACCTCCCCCAGTCAAAAAAACCATAGTCAAAAACCTTTCCAAAGCAAACTTCAAACTACTTGCATCCGAAGTGGAAAGCTTCACTATTCCCTTGCAGAAGGATAATGATATCCAGGATGCGGAATCCTACACCAAGGCACTCTATAAGCATCTTCAGGATTGCATGGACCGTGCTATCCCAAATAAAACCAAGACGCCTTCCTCAAGCAAGAAGAAACCAGTCTGGTGGACCCCGGCCATAAGCAAACTTTACAACAAAAGGAGGAGACTTGTACA
Source organism: Protopterus annectens (assembly GCF_019279795.1). NCBI lineage: Eukaryota > Metazoa > Chordata > Ceratodontiformes > Protopteridae > Protopterus > Protopterus annectens. The sequence continues at coordinate 582,596,808 of NC_056728.1, forward strand.
AAAAAGGCCAAATCTCAAGTAGAAAAATCATCCCTGATCAGTATTAGTAAGAAATTGAATGCCCTCATCAAGTCAACTAAAGCTAATTTTGAAAAGAAAGTTGCCAAGGATAACCATAAGGCCTTCTATGGCTATGTCAAAAACCTAAATGGCAACGCTCAGGTCTGTTCTGAGCTAGTACAAAATGGAGCAAAATACACTGACCCTTCTGACATTGCCAACATCTTGGCTGACAGGTTCAGTGCAAATCCTCCCCCCCCCCACCACCTACAGGGCCTATTACCATTCCAGGGGATTGTGTAAGTCCAATTATTACTGATAGGTTGGTTAACAAGGCTCTATCTAAAGCTAAAAACACTGCCTCCATGGGACCAGATGGTGTCCCAGGCTGTGTCATACGCGAGCTCCAAAAGGAATTAACCCCTCATCTTAATACCCTGTTCAGTCTCAGCCTCTCCACAGGATATGTGCCCAGAGAATGGCGCACGGCAACGGTGGTCCTGCTACACAAGGGTGGGGCCACAACTGATGCTGGGAACTACAGACCAATAAACCTGACCAGTCTGATCTGTAAGGCTATGGAGCGAATCATTATGGAACTCATAAATGGAGAGATTGAGAACCTCCAGTCGCTGGACCCCACACAGTTCGGCTTCATCAAGGGCAGATCATGCCTCCTGAACCTGGTGGATTTCTTTGAGACAGTTACTCAGGCTATAGATAAGGGAAAGGAAGTACACACGTCTTACCTTGACCTTGCTAAAGCATTTGACACCATTCCCCATTCGGGTATTATTGATGAGCTCACCAGCCTGGGCATAAACCCTTACATCACAAGATGGATCACAAACTGGCTCTCAGACAGATCCCATAAAGTAAGAGTAGTGGGATCTATGTCCGAATCCAGACCAGTAACGAGTGGTGTGCCTCAGGGCTCTGTCCTGGGGGCCCCTCCTGTTTGGCATATACTTCTCAGAAGTACAGGCAAGCATGAAGGGCTGTGGCTGACTACGTTTGCAGATGACTGCAAACTGGGTGCTATAATAGAGTCTCCGGCCGACATGGAGATCCTCCAGAAGGGCCTAAATGAGACTGATGCATGGTGTCAAAGCCATGGTCTCAAGCTAAATGCAAAAAAATGTGTAGTAATCCCCTTTGGAAAAAACAGAGTACCCGCAAACTACAACATAGGAGGTAACCCCCTGAAATCTGAAGAAGAAATAAGGGATCTAGGGACCCACGTAGATAGCCAGCTTTCCTTTGATAACCATGTTGCCAAAGTGGTTAGAAAATCCTTCTATGTGACCCATCTGATCATGAAAGGGTTCGCATCAAGATCTAAGGATGTAATGGTGCCCCTCTACTCTTCCCTCATCAGACCCATTATTGAGTACAATGCACCAATTGGAATGTACCTCGCTAGACATGCCCAACAGCTGGAGAGACCACAGAGGTACCTAACCAAGAGAATTACTGGCCTCAAACAGTTGCCCTATGCAGCACAATTGAAAAAGCTAAGACTGTTCACTGTTGCATACCGCTTTCTCCGAGGCAATCTCTGTCTAACATACAGAGCCATGTCCAACCCAGAATTGTTGAACATGCTCCATCTTAGCAAAACCAAATCTACTCGAGCTACACGCTCTAGGGATATAAACCTCAACACAACAATGAATAGAACATGCTGGAGGGATAGATTCCTTTTGCAGAGACTTCCCTTACTATGGAACAGGGTCCCGATCTACATAAGACAGAGCCCCTCACTATCACTCTTCAAGAGGAACCTTGATGAGTGGATGGGTAACAGAAAGTTCACACCGGGGATTACACCAACAACACTACTAGATAGGGGCCAAGGGTACTAGCTGCTAGTACAAGGGTCTAGGGAACTACTAAAGGGGCGGTGAATACCGCACAATGTGGCTGGGCTAATATATGCCTTCGGGCAGATAGCTCAGTACCAACCTATGAACCTATCCAGGTAAGCTACGTAAGACCTATGTGGTTAAAGTACATGGTCTACAAAACATTGAAAAGTAGATAAGGACAGTCAGGAGTTCCATATACATGTATACTCATTACCAGTAGAGAAGGCAGTCTTCTCCTTTGTATCCTCCTCTGAGGTGATCTATTAACTTAAGTGCATATATGATAATATTAAAAGATAACTCCTGACCTCTAGTGTTCTCCTTAACAGTACAACTTTGCAAAACTGTTATTCTGTTTAAACTTTTAAGTGAGTTTAGAGAACTACTTAAATTTCCCTGGTGCCCCTCCCCAGTATTGCATGATTTGCTCTTTAGTCTAGGGGAGTTTAGCAGTGTGACATCTCCCACACATTTAAATACAGAAAATAAAAACAATCACTGGGTACAGCAGAAATAACTTTAATCTGTTTAGTGATTTTTGTCAATGTGATATAGAGTTCAGAAAATATAAACACGCGCGCGCACACACAAGAATCTCCTACCTGATCATACCTATGAACACACACACACACACACACACACACACACACACACACACACACACACACACACACACACACACACACACACACACACACACACACACACACACACCCTGAGAACAATCATCCCTCTACATACACTCACACATGCAGCCACACACATACACACAGTCTGCACACCCTCTACCACTACCTGTCCACTAAACTCCTTGTCACTTAGCTTTAACAAGAATTCACCATTAAAATGAATGGGTGAATGCAAACTTTGTCTGAGTTAATTAACTCAGCCGGCAATCTAACTTACACATCAGAGTGATTCTGTAAATTACTTGTATGTGTACATTCCTTGCTGGTGGCATATCGGGGGGAGTTCACATGGCTCATTAGCATTGGCTGCACCACAGGAATGCCTCATTAACATATAGGTCAGCTTTGGAGACATTCCATCACAGTCATTCTACAGACTACATAGGATCACTGAGGTGGCCCTGTCTCTGAATCAGAAAGGGCCACTGATAGCACAGCAGTTCATATTGGGGCTTACCACTCATGGCCATCCTTTCTGAATCCAGCCCATTATCTTCTCAGTCACTGTAAGTGACGCACATTTGTATGTTTTCATAAGACATAATGCCCACCCCTGCCCATCCTTACTGATGTGTGCTAACCGTAAACCTACCCCCTGTAACTTAACTTATAAAAACCCTTTCCATAACACTAATACTATTCTGAATGTAATGGCAGGGTTTTGGTTAGGGCAGTGTAAAAGGAAAGTGTTTTTTTTATTTATTTATTTATTTATTTGGTAGAATGAGTGCATTGTTCTTTTGTATTTTGATGCATGTGATTATTGGTAATTTGGTGTTTACTTATATGCACACACGCACACATAGTAATTGAGTTTTATTGCTATGTTCTCTAGAGTATCAAATATTTTGCATATAGTACCACTGAGAACAATCTGTTTTGCATATTTAATGTATTTAATTTCAAATTAATGCATGTATTTCTTGGCGACCCCTAACCGGGAAAAGCCGAAAGACAACAACATATTTCTTAGAATAGAAATGCACAAAGACTGTTTTCAGTAGTTTATCTAAAAAGCCCAGCATGCAAGAGTTGTATTTCTGATTTAAGCATTTAGTTTAAAAGGGGCTAGGTATACAAAGCTAATTTTTCTTTTTTGGGGGGATAGAGAGGAAAAGGACTGTGCATGTTCCAACATTGTGAGGTTTTACGTTTCTGCATGCTGTATACATAGTTTTTCAAAAATAGTTGAATATAAAAGAAAGGCTTGGTCTTACAGACCATCAAACTGTACTCCATATCATGAAAAGGAGTACAAAGGAATAGTCTAGATAAATCCCTTTAGCTAGCAGATCTAGGAGACTCTGTCTCTGATATCCTCCCTGTAAGAGGAATAAAGATGGCTTGTTGAAGTTTCAAGTAGTTTATTCAGTTAAGTAGGTAGATGGATGAGAGTTATTGTTCTAATTCTTGTTCATTAGCACAAGAACACTCGTCCATCTACCTACTTAACTGGATAAACTACTGGAAATATCAACAAGGTGTCTTTATTTCTCCCACAGGCAGGGTATCAAAGAGTCTCTCCAAGATTTGCTAACTAAAGTGATTTTATCTGGAATAATCCTTTATACAATGTTTCTTGTTAATCCTGTCACCTTCTGAGTCACTGGTGGGATACCAAATTTCACTTGAGCCCTCCGGATTACATTTCTTTTCTGTACTTCATATCATGAGGAATGCATTTTGTTAAATGCCGATCTTTATAATTCAGTTTTACTTAAAGTAAAATCTGAAAATGCAACATCTCAGTCTCCAAACATAGTAAAAGTGTCCATCAGAGAACCTAATAAGAGTGCTTATAAATTCTATTTTTGTCTTTATATTTTGGAATTATCTTCAAAATCATTTTAAAAATCATGATTTGAAAGTGTTTTATAGTTTTTTTCACATATCAGAATGTTGCTGTGCAAATAATGATTCTTACCCATGGTTAAAGCTAGTTTGGGTTCTGGGCATTTTTACATGAATTGTTCTGGCTTCAAGTCAGCAACCGCCTGTGCAAATGTGCAGAAGCATTTCAGCTGCCCTAGTTTCAGTGAATCATATTCTCTGCAGTGCAACATGTGGATTATTAGTTAATGGTTGGCCACAGCACTACCTCAATGGGGGTGGTGGAGGATATTTATTTTTTTCTCAACCATTGAAATAGAGCAGAAGAGGGATCTCTAGACTTCCATTGAGGAATGGGGCACACAATTTCTCTGCTTCCAAGGTTAAGATATTTGTCTTTGTTCAGGCAAGCAGAAAATATAGCCACTCCATGAAAGTGTATTATATTGGCGAAGGAGGACCTAAAGTACTTCACAATGAAATATCAGCTACCTGACACATATTTACAGTTTTCTTCTACCATATTAAAGAATGTTTTTATATTAAGTCAGTAATCAAATACTACCTAGGCATTGTTAAGGAAATACATGCTTCAAGTGGTATATTCATGTTTATGTTACCTTAGGTGACCTAAAATAAACCAACAGATGTAATGAAGTAATGAACACTGCCTAAGTGCAAACTGTATTTACTAAATGCGAAGAAAATGCTAACTCACATTCAAAGAATGTAACAAGTTCTGCATATGATTTACCAAGTTATAGCCAAAGCTTATTACATAGAATCATATCATTACATACTAGTCTCTTGTAGGCTGTACACGTAGCATATTAGTAACATGCAAGCTGTTTTCACAATAAATACGATCTGTCACTATTACTTTAATCTCAATGAATGATAACTTTTGAGTACAGGTAGAGAACATAATAATGGCTACCTTGTCTTGTACCGGTAGCTTGTAGTCTGAAGTTTTGATGATCCTGCATAGAGAATTGCTAGTAAATGTAATCTACAGTACAGTATACGTTTACCAGTATGTAGCTGTCTAATAAAGAAAACACATATATACCTGAGGTATCTTCAATAGAGGTTCTTGGTGACTGGTCTAGTTCTGATCTAATATCCGGGACTTTGTTATGGATTCTTGAGAACTCATACCCTCCATGTAGAGAGGCAAAATGCACCTTTTTCCGTAATAGTGGGTCAGTCAGTAGACCATCTCCCATCTCTGTAAGCTCCTGCCCCAGGAAGTTGTCAGACTGCTCGTTTACACTTCTCATGTGAGTGGCCAAGTATCTGGCCTATTCCTAATTTCTCCCTTGGCTACTGACAACATTGTTATCGCTCACCGCATTTTGTCAGGCACAACTTTGTTACAGTTGGTCAGATTAATCATGATTGATCATCCACCATCTGTGAAGATGGAGAATTTGCAGCAAGATCTCATTCTCTGCATGCAAGAACTTGCATTCCCATTGCCTGCAATTTGCTGGCATCCTGCTATGTCAGGAAAAATAAAATATCTTTTGTGAGGATAAACTTTCATTACGTTTCATGGACACATCTTCATGCATTCTTATTTCCTGTGTGCTGTAGGTCAGTACCCCTAATATAGATCTGTGGTCTGTAACACACAGACATACATAACCATAAGCAGTGTTTATATTACTGAATAACATTCTGAATCCTCCCTACCCAGGAAAAAAAAGTTGGTAAAGCAGACAGTATCAGGCAATGGCCTGCATCAACCTACACTGTTAACGAACATCCATGTGACCAGTGACAGTGGCTGGCCTTCACCATTGGATACCTTTGGTAGCATTGGAACATATGTACCACCATTAGATGTCTTTGCTAGCATAGGATTATATGTACAGATGACTATTATAATTCTCTCTACAGACATGGACAGAAGTTACAGAAATGGGCATGACCCATTTAAAGGCAGATTGCCTTTAGCGACAGTACTGGTATCTCGGTAGGGGAAAGCTATGCATTTGAGCTGCTGGGTGTGTCAAGCATGTACACAGAACTATGTATTTGTGGCCTGCAGGGGTCCTGTTGTCAAAAGCACTGAGATTAACCTTTTTTGTATGGATTATATAATACTATGACAGTTTATATAACACTATGTGGATTATATAACACTGTGTAATGCAGCTAGTGTCAATCATTTAAAGTACACTTACATAATCCATAGCACAATCTCCTCCACAGTTGCTCTTCATCACTGCTGTGTACTGCCACTGTATCCAGCAGTTCTATACACTGGAAAGTGCCCTTCCCCCAAACAAAATCCCTGCATACACTTGCCTGTAAGTATAGTGTGCCTACAGTAAAATGTCCATGACTGAAATTAACTGTCAGGTGATACCTGTAGTGAGGACTTAAATAACAAAGTGTACATGACCTCATACTACAATAGCATGCATGACTGACACCTTTATAATTGCATTTGTACCATGTTTAACGCTGTCAAGGTAACATGCTAACAAAATATATATCCTGCAGATCTTTTCTGTTGAAGCACTCATGCATTTAAATCCATTTGCCTCAAGTTAACCCTCTGATGTTTGAATCACCTTATGGTACACCACTAGAATGACCTGTAACTTACAAATGTTAATAACCATTTCAATGGGCTCATTGCCTATGTAGTTTTGCTTAAACGTTTTAGGTGAAGACAGCCATTAAGTGAAACTTTTCAAGTTCACACTTACCTCATAAACCAGTGTAGCTGGTAGTAAAGATTTTCTGCACCAGTGACAGCAGTGTAGAAGACTGCCACAATGTAATCTTCCTTAAATTAGAGGCTTTGAGTGTGTCAGTTATGCTAACTGGGCTGCACCTGATAAATGTTACTGAATAAGCTGCTTCACTGAACATGCCTGAACACCTGCAAAGTGACCTCAGCATGTGTGGGTGGACAAATAACCCAGACAGGAATGTGTTAAAACATATTTTACTTTCATGGCCATGTAGTGTTAAAGAGCATAATAGTTCAGCAACATGCACCTACCACTCACATTTCTTGCCAGCCTTCACACTACCCAGCCATGCCAACATTTTTTGCAATACATTGTGGTCACACTGCAACAGACTACACTAACCAGATATCCTTTGTTGTGAGACGTGCCACAGAAGACCTGGTGTGTGGCCATAGCTTCCAAGGGCTCCTCAGGGGTGCAGCAAGGAAAGCAAAATTTTCCTCTGTCTGCTGCATTGGGACTCATCTCATTGGAGACTCATATGAGGAATCCCAATATAAAGTGGGTTCCTAGCACGGTTCATCGAGAGTGGTATCTGCTGGCACTAGCATACTTTACTCTGATAAGCAGTGCAGGTACCACTCTGGTAACCTGAGGAAGTGCCATCCTGACCTTCTTATGTAGTAGGAAGAAGAATTAAAGGCACCCGAAATGTATTGCAGGTATCTGTCTAGTTTGCACAGAGATTGGCAGTCTTCTTAAATAAATGTACATGCCATAGGCATATAACTTTATATATTTTCTTTTTCTAGCTTGGGAGGCTATAGAGAAGAATAGTCTTCTGTATTGGAGGAGTGTGAAGGAACTTTCTAGAGGCAGGGGTGCATATTACTTCATTTTCTTTTGGAACTATAATTGTCTTAAAAACATATTACTGCATTTACTATCTGCAAGTAGCATGCATGTGTGCGACCTTGTACAGGTAAAACTCCTTATGCAGTGAAGATGCATACACATCTTGTGATATTCTGAATATGAGCACAGAGTTATACATGTTAGCTGTAAGTCAGATTTTTGCAGTTTATTTTGTATATCTACAAGATTTAGACTGGCAGAAGAACAGAGGCTCTCACTATATTATAACTTTGGTCTATAGGTACGTCAGTATACTTTCCCACGCATTCAAAGTCATATCTGCACACATCAGGACTGCTACATGTGCCCCCCTTTTCAGATAGCAAATTGGAGCATAAAGGTAGTTATATCATATGTTCAGGCAGTTAATGAAATTTACATCAGCATATAGATGTAGTGAATTAGTAGCATGTAGAAGTTCAGTAGTGCATTTTATATATTACATATTTGTAATTAATGCAGACTTTCTATCTCTCTATTTCACCATTCCTTTCTTACTATCATTGCTTTAATAACTATTTTCTGTTAGTTTGTTTTTGTCCATTTCTGTTTTCATTTTGTACAGCAACTGCCATGGCAGTGCCTTGCCACAGCCCATAGTCTCCCGTTTTCCATCAGACCTAGCCATCACCTGCATGTACCCCCATCTGTACCCTGACCTGCCATTTTCATGGGTGCAGTGAGGGGAAGCCAGAAGCCCACCTGTCCTGCCTACTGTGGTGCTTCACTGGCTGGGATCACCATTTTCCTTCTGGGGTACTGCCAGGGGTGAGGAATATATCACATAGAGGGAGGGGAGGGGAAGTGGTGTGGGATCTGGTAGAACACTATGTGGAAGTCCACATTTTATACCTAGAAAGAGCCCTCTTGTGGCAAGCAGAATGCATCACTATCTCTTCTTGCCATTAACATTTCAGGTGGGGCTCAGTGGGAAGGATGGTCAGTGTAATGTCTGCACAGATAGTGTGATACAGAAGGCCATACCAACCCTAATGCCCCTCCCAGCAGACCATACCAACTCTAATCCCCCTCCCAGTGTTCCCCCTTTCTTAGGTTTCATTACCTCCATTTGACTATGTCATCTATGTGAGTGAGAAAACCACACAACTACGTTTTATACAGTTGGATTTTATACAGTTAAAGGTACATGTGTTTGTGTTTGTGTGAGGGAAACAACCACACGACTGCTTTATGCAATTGCCTTTTATACAGTTAATAGTGTGTGGGTGTGGGTGTGTGTATGTGTATGTGTATGCGCGTGTGCACATGAGCACTCAAGACCACACCTATGTGTCAGAATATGTTTTATACAGTTAATATACATATTTTGTGTGTGTGTGTCTGTGCACTTGTGCGTGCTGTGCGTGTGCTGTATTTTATATAGTTACTATTGTGTGTGTGTGTGTGTGTGTGTGTGTGTGTGTGTGTGTGTGTGTGTGTGTGTGTGTGTGTGTGTGTGTGTGTTGTGTGTGTATCTTTAATGCAGTGAATATCATGTCCATGATAGGCAATGAATTTTTATATAGTTAGTATTTTCTGTGTGTGAGATGTGTGATATTGTTTATGTACATATATAATTTAGTTTGTGCCAGAGAATGCACTTTCACTTCTTATGCAATTGATATGTTGAGAGGGATAGATAGTAATTTTATACATTAAATACTGTCGCCAAGATTTGGAAACAAATAGCATAATGTGTAAGGCAAAGCTGCATGATGAGGGGTAGTGCACAGGCATGGTGTAATACAGAGATGTTGCCAGCACAGTCATTCAATATCACAAAGTACTGCAGCTTTCATGATATGCAAATGACAGTATACTGAGATAGAAATGAGCAACATTATGATACTGAGACTACTGATAAATGCAAATGAAGGTAAGTAACGTGACAGAATGTTTCAGAAATGTGTAAAATCTGTGCCATGAGCTGTAACCACCACTGTAGCTGTACAACATAAAATACTGGGAAACGGGGACCACTCAACAAGGTTAAGGGTAGTAGGAGGATTAAAAGAAATGTTTCTTAAAGCCTGTATCCATGAAGGTGCACATATTCACTCTCCATCTTTCTAAAGGATGTGACCACACCTAACATTCCATTATCACCATGACATTGAAGTAGTGGGCCATTACCATGTGGACACAGGCACCATACAGGAGCTAATATACAAGTGCTGCCTTCATACGCAGGCTTGTGGAATGCATGGAATACTGATTTCTTTGGACACCAATGTACATATACCACTGACAATCTTTGCTTCAGGAACCTTTGCAAGACCAAGTAGGGACTTGATGAGTGCATCTCAGATTTCTTCCTGATAGATACCACACCAGTATTTCAATGTCCTACTATAGCACAAGAAGGAGCATATGTTTCCACTTATTGCAGAACAGAGAAATAGCATTATGCAGGAGTTGTATGACATAGCCCTCTTCCCTGAGGTGCACTTGTGCCATCAGCTGCAACAAAATCATCAAGGCCCTAATGGAGATACAAGGATAATGGTATGTCAACTATAAGGGATTCCACTTTATCATCCGCCAGGTGGCTTGCAATGTTGTTGGTGTAATATACATTATGTATGTGCAGTGCGCAAGCAGTGCTCATGATTCCCACATCTGGCACACATGCAATTTATATCAGCAGTATGTGCTTTGTGATTTCCCTCATGGACTTCTTATTGGTGATGACAGCTATGCCCTGGAGCCACGGCTTATGACACTGATAAAAAATCTACAATCCATGGCAAAAAAATGCATACAGCATTGCACATTTGCAGATTCATGCCATTATCAAACGTGGCTGTAGTGAAGAAGGTCCCCCTCTACTATTTAAATGTCACCAGTGGTGTGTGCTGCAGTTTGTGATGGAAACCTGACTGTGCATTACTACATAACATATTAGTATGCAGAGATACACAACAGGGTACTGATAATGGTGGAGTGGATTTGTCAGTGCAAGCAATGGAGGAGGAGCCTGGCAAAGTGTATGTGGAGGATCCAGGAATGACCATGCAAAACGGAGCTGGGCATAGTATGTTGTAGCATTGGCTAAGAGGGAGTGCATGGTTCATAACAAACAGCAGTAATGTATTTCAGTACTACAACCAGGCTATGCTATACAGTGTATGGATAGCCATGCTTTGCACCAGACTCAAACTACCACAGTGACAGAGCACTGATTACAGGGTACATTTGTCATCATACTCACAAATGGGGAGGGCCAGAGTGACAGGGTTTGGCAATAGAGACTTTGGGTGGCTGAAGTCTAAGTATGTGGGCATGCTTTTGTGTTATGGTCTGGTAAATGTGGCAAGCTTGGAAGTATGTTCAGGGATGGAGTGATGTCTCCAGTGTAGGGTAGACATTCATATATGTGTGGGATAGGCAGACTGTGTGTTAGTAGATGCAGCCCTTACAAATGTTTTTGCACTGTGCATGCATCACTGTGACAGTTCCAGGGAGCTCCTATTAAGTTCATACGATATGATGACCATGCATATCCCCATCCACAAGGGCATCACCTTTGAGGAATATCACTGGCGCAATCAGTGGGTAGCAAAGAGGACAGTGTGCTTCCTGAGCATGGGCCTTGGACAATGCTACTGGGATGTCCACTATATACACCCAATATGCATGTCCCATGGGAGTTCACAACACCCTTAAGCGAGGAATAGGTATGGAGGGCATGGAGTTACAGGACCATTACAATGCCCTAGCAATCCCACAATAAGTTTCTCTACAGGAGGCTGTAGCCAGCCAGCCACATGAATGTCATTGTCCCTGGTGTGTAGTAGCAGATAGGCTCCTGGAGGATATATAGTCCCCCTTATGTGCCTCCAAAATACCCATATAGGTTAAGCCCTGTCTAAATGTTGTCTTATAATCTATGCACTACAATGATTAGCTGTACAACTGTCACAGTAGCATCAGTGTGTGCATGTACTGGTAGGGCCAGGTTCACCACCTCCTTTTATGTCCCTTGGGCATTCAGAGTGGCATCTGAGATGTCTCAGTTCACCTTCTATCACCCCTTTGGTCCTGCATTGTCCATACCTCTCAACTGTGCAGATTTTTGCAGAATGTCCAGATTTTTGCCTTATATTTTTGGTTTATTTTTCATAAAATTGTGTTTTTTTTTAGCAAATTAGTGTCAAATCATTAAGGACTGAAGTTAGAAAATAATCTCAGACATTTGAGTTTCAGATTTCATACCCTTCGGAAAATTCATGCTAATGCAAAACTTGTTATTCTATCAACTTTCTATGTTTGTAAGAGCAATATTTAAAAACTGTCCCTATTTTTGGGCTTTTGTCCCACTTTTATTAATGGCTTTGTCCAGATTTCTTGCTCTAAGAGGTTGAGAGGTACGATTTTGGCACATGTACTATTATTCTCACATTCACACATAAGAATTGCTTAAGCACAATTGTGGACCTTGTGGCTCACTGTCTGCAACAGTACCTTTTGGTCTCATAGGTGTAGTGCATACATTGATACCAAATATCTAACAATGATTTTCTCCTCCAGGCCAATCTGTATTATATAATATTGCTAATTCTTTTCCCTATTGTGTGTCTCTGTTTTTATCACTGTTTTTTATACTTCTTTGTTGTTTTTGTTTTGTTTCTCTCCATTTATGTTACTGTCTTAGGCAGTCTCAACAATAGTTATGGTTGTAACCCAGCAAGAGATGAAAGATATGGTGATGATAGACTGGTGGCTTGAAGACCACATCAAGCATTTGGGGGCACATCATTCTGTGATTGGAAGATTTGTATCATGTCCTTACCCTGCTCATCAGGCCCACCTGTACTTGGCCTTGCCAAGAAGGTAGTCATGCAGGTGATTGACTTCTAGATGGGTTTGACTGGAAAATGCAACCATCACCTGTTATCCCACCCCATCCCTAATCATGGTGTACCCTTTGCTTGAGTTTCCTTTTCCTCACCAGTGTGTGGTCTAGTCTCCTTCCAGCACCAATTGTCCCAATATGTCTGATTGTGTATCTTCTTTGTCCTTCCTCCATTTGTGTCAGCAACTCACCAGTTGTTTTTTGCCCACACCTTCTACATACTACCTTTCTTAGAAAAAGGAAGTGGGCTTCTTGCCCTTCTGTAATTTATTTTGCTTTTGTTGACGAGAAAAGCCTGACTGGGCACGATAACCTCTTCTCAGTGGAGGCCAGGGGATAAAAACTCAATATAAACAAAAGATATTGTAATACGTAGTATGAACATAACAATAGATGTTCATCTGCTTGCTATGCCCTCATTTTTGGTGGTCCTATGTATCTATTTCATTCCCATTTGCAACAATACTTTGGTAAGAACTTCCCTTTGAAGCCTTTATTTAAGCACTTAGTTGTGCTGATAATGGTGTGTTGTTTCTTGTGTGAACACGCATCATTATGAGCATGCTACATGCAATGCTAGCAGGATCATTAGGTCATGTGATCATCATTGCACAATTTCAGTTTTAATGCAACATGTGTGGTTTTCAACAAGGCTTTCCTAATTAGTTTATCTATATTGCACAGCATGGCTCCTCATAACATTGTTAATCACCTTCAGGCCACATTGCACTATTTTATTGCTCTAGTTTGGTATTGCACAACCACATAAGTCGCATGACATTTTGGTGTTTTTAACCAAGTGACTTATTTCTGTAAAAGTTTTAATCAAATGATATGTTGTATTACTGGTTTTATATTTCATTGGTTGATTTAAAAAAATTCGTCAAGACACTGTTATTTAAAAGTTGTTTTTTAATGTTATGAGGCTATTCTGAAGAAGTTCCACGTACATAAATGGGCAGAGCGAAAGTGCTAATTAAAGTCTCCATTTTGTACAGTGTTTCTGTTAAGTTGTGGCTCTATTTAGTTCCTGTGGTAATCTGGTGGCTTGTTACCCATGGATATTTGTATTTTGTAGTCTTGCAGTACACCTTGGTAGCAGATTTTTTTTTGTTTAAATAGTATTTATTTTTTGTACACTAGTCACCATGAAATTTTATTTATATAATTTGTTAATTTTATCACAATCATACTTCTGAGGTGTGCACAAGACATGGATAGACTTAATATATACATTTAATTAAAGGAGCTGCAATGGTTCTGTTAATCAGTGTATGTAGTAGGGGCCAGGAATGAGTGTTTTTGATATATTAGCAATCACTGGTCATGATTTCATTTGTTACTGTTAATTCTTTTACATTATACATTGGACAACATGAAATTGCATCTGTCTCTGTTTGTTCATTTGATTACAGATGGTATACAGATGTAGTACAGTGGTGGTAATGTGTGTGTGCATCTGTATGTGTGATGGGGAGGGCAGCAATGAGGGGTTTTGATACCTTAAGCAGCCATAATCACCAAGAAAATCTAACTATTAATTTTGTTTTGGTATACTAGCTACCAAGGAGTTTTAAGCAGTGGCTTGTACACTGCAGCATAATAGTTAGGGTCTGTGCTATTTCAACCACAATTAGCCACCAAGAAATGGTAACTATAACCTTTATGATACATCAGCAACCATGGAATTAAAAGTATTTTGCTGCTGTTGCTGTCATTTCATACTATCGTGTTCCAGCCTGTAATTTGTCAAGATTAGACACATTAGGTATTGCATTCTTTTCTTAGGTGGTGGGTCTGACAACTAAAGCATTACTTTTGTTGTCATCCACATATGACACGGTGAACAGTAACGTGAAATTCTGAGCTGTACTGTATTCCTCTGTGCCTGGAATGCATGACATGCTAATTAATGGTCTTGCAACTGAATGCACACAATATCATATTTCTGTCTGGTTTGAAAATCATTAATTATGGTGAAAACAGCAGAAGTGAAAATTACTCTGTATATCTCCATTTTTTCAGCTGTGACTACCTCTGTCTTATTTATCTAGTCACAGTAGACAGTGTTCCTCTTCTGACTGAAATTACTTCATGTCTATATTTATGTATAAAGTTATATACAGAGGTAGCATTTTGCAACTATATCAGTATGTACAGCACACATCAAATATATGTATGCATATGTAAATATATATATATATATATATATATATATATATATATATATATATATTTATATTCAGAGTTACATTTAGAGGCAGCATTTTTTGTGACTGCCTGTCTATGTATATGCAGAGTTACATTTTATTACATCACACACACATCTCTCTCTCTCTCTCTGTTATACATATATAGATGTGTGTGTGTATGTATAGAGAAAGAGGGATAAACAAAGTTGGTACATGGTCCAGAAATAGGTGCACAGATTAAAATAAAGTCCACATCCAAAAACATCCTGCACTTAAAGTTTAATTCAAACACTTTAATAATGATTCCATTTGTCATCACAACAAAAACAAACCAGGGAGTAAACCTAAATACAAACTGGTTCCACCAGTGACTGAACCCCCCTCCCCAAAGAGAGAAGCAAGCGGGCGCAACCCTTTCATTCCTCTTTCTCCTCACTCATCAGTTTCTCCAGTGCCAGAGATACTAATCACAATTCAATCACTTGGACAGGGCTCTTTCCCTCTATGCCACAGAGCAAACATATACATGTTAAAATATGTTTATGATGTCTTGGTCAAAACTTCTTAATTTCAATGTAGCAATAATTTGTGTGGAGGTGTGTATTCATATCTTCTACTAGCTTTGCTCAGTTTTCGTTTCACTATAGGAATTATATATTTATGTAAATATAATCAACTGTAATTAAAGTATTGGAACTTTTTTTTTGCCATGATGAGTGGATATTGTATTTTATAAATATATACAATTAGCAGGGGGTACGGTATGCAGGGGGACTTAAAGCAATATGCAGGGATTCCAGTTATGATGCTTTTTCAGTGGTCTAATAATGGGTATTTCTCTGTAAACTTAACATGCATATATGTTTTAAATGTATTGATCAGAAAGCTTTTTTTCTGTGTAATAATACTGGGTTATGTTTGTACATATACATATCTGTTTTAGATACATTGATCAAAATTTAGTTTAAGAGAAGTAATATTGGTTTATGTGAAACATATAAATGTATATAAAGCAAATACACTTGGGATAAAACCCTATGCCACTGGCTGGATTGCCAACTGGTTCACAGATAGGAAGCAGGAAGTCAAAAGAGGTTAAGTTACCTAAATAAAGATACCAGTCACCAGGGAGTCCCTCGGGGTGCTGTGCTGGGAGCTCTCCTGTTTGGCATCTACTTTTCTGAAGTAAAAGCCAATACCAAAAGGCTCTGGCTGACTAAATTTACAGATGAATACAAGCTAGGAGCAGTCATTGAATCCCCAAATAACTTAGCCCTCCTGCAGGAAGGTTTGTCCCAAGTAAATAACTGGTGCCAAAATCATGGACTGATACTAAATCCCAAAAAATGCATTATTATACACTTTCTGAAGTCTAGCCCAAGGAACTATCACATTGACATTATGCCTTCAAAAGCTGACCCAGTTGTTTGGGATTTAAGTACTTAAGGGGGCAGTGACCTAACTTATGAGCAACACATGCCTATTGTAAGAAAGTCCTTATGTACTGCACAGCTAATAAACAAAGGGATTTTGTCTAGCTCTAGGGATGTCATTGCCCCCCTTTAGTCAGTTCTCATTAGGCCAGTTATTAAGTATAATCCCCTCTTTGGCATGTATCTTTCCAGACACTTGCAACAAATTGAATGCTCACAGTGCTATCTTCTTAAAAGGATACACTTAGACCAACTCAAAACTCTGTAATTATATTCTTTCCTACAGACTGCTAAGAGCTGACCTGAGTGTGGCATACAAGGCATCCCGCATACAATGCCGATGGATTTACTGCACATCAGCAAGTCAAACAGCATTACAAATACTTGGTCTAGGAATGTAAACCTCTTCTGAAACATCAACAGAATCCTTTGAGGGACAGGTATATCTCACAGAGGATACAGCTGCTCTTGAACAGACTCCCCATCCACATAAAACAAAGCTCATCTCTACCCATATGCCAGCACAACTTGGAGCTGTGGATGGAAAACAATAAATTTACCCCAGGACTGCCTCCTGTAATACTAATGGACTGAGACAGCTCTTAAATGCTTTATTCCATGCATGGGTCCCCTCAAATTGTATGGCATGATCGTGGTAGTTATTATTAGGCGTAATATATAATCATCGATCATGGGATGGATAAGGCCAATCTCTAACCAAATGGAGTAGGTTAATTTGAGTACAAAAAGGGAAATTCGCCAGGCTTAAAATGCTAGCCTGATACTAACCTATGAACCTATATAGATATAGATTTATATATCCACATATATATATGCATATAAATATATATAGATGTATATATGTCTTTTTCTCACTTTCTCTCTCAATACACACACACACACACACACACACACACACACACACACATATCTATATTCTTCGTCCATGTACTATCATCCCAGTCCAGTTAAATCTCCACACTCTTCTCCCTGGTTAAACCCATACTAAACACCTAAAACTATGGATAGGTACTTTACTGCAATCTCTGTGGCCAGCCTGGTGGACATGGACATCGTGAGGCAATGTAACAATTGCCTCATGTATATTGATATCACGTAATCCTGAAACAAACAAACAGTATGTGAAAGATGTAGTTACACTATGAAAACTGAGACGGCTCTCACAAACTGACAAATCCAATGACAGGCTGTCAGCACACATACATCATTTCCCTCAATAAATAAGGTCTCAACAAATAAACCCACATATGTGGAGGTACTCGCAAGTAACTTAGCAAAACCTCAGTGGCCTCCCATACAGTGCCCTCAGAAACCACATGCAAACAACACCAAGTCGACACCAACCACTACACATAAAAATGCACATCCCAGTGTCCCTACAAGCAAGCCCCAAGGCAAAACACCACACATTCAAGTATCTTGGTCATAGGAGACTCCACCAGGCTGGATAAAGAGAGGGTTATAGTCAGCTGCCAGTCAGGGGCCAAGGTTCACCAGATTACACAGGCATTCAGGTCACTCAACCACAAGTATGAATCTGTCATAGTCCATGTGGGTGTGAATGACCTGAGGTGTACCTCCATGGACTATATGAAGAGAGACATAATTGACCTCTCTGAATACATGTCACAGGCAGGTAAAAGCCTCACACTGAGCAGCATTCTACTCTCACCAATAATGATATCACCATACAAACAGAAAATGATTGACTTCAGTAATTGGCTTAGCTACTGGTGTCATTCCAAGGGGATCCAGTATTTGTCAGCCTGGGACAAAATGATTAACAGACCACTCTGCTTTGCCAGAGATGGTGTGCACCTGTTGCTGCTAGGCTTTTAAATACTGGACAAGGCATTAGCTGCTCTCATAGTGCCTTTTCAGGAATTGTCAAACCAACAGACCTACCAACGTAACAAATTCTTCTAATGCCTAGCTGAAAGTACTACTGCTCATTACTAGTAGTCTTAACAAGAAACTGCTCTCCCTCGAAGCTCGCTTCACCCTGGAGAATGCTGCCATCTCTGCAGTTAAAAAGAGACAGTTCAAGGCTGCAGAAAGCACACCAGCAGTGCAAGGCTACAATGCCTATCACACATTCAGACCACCCTCTAAAAAGGAAAACATGAAAGGAGGAGGTGTTTCCATTTACAAAAAAAAAAAAAAAAATCACATCTCTAGACTGGTCAAGCAGGATGACTTGCTTGAGCTTCCCCATGTCCAGCTGACCACAGGCAAACCCCAACATATCATCGGTTGCTACAGGTCCCCAACCATGAACCATAAAAACTACTCTGCACACCCGAAGTTACTAGAATCACTTGTCATTCAGCCCAGCACACTACTCATGGGTGATTTTAACTACCCACCATAAAGTGGGAAACATATACAACCACTAACATGCAAGCTCAAAGATTCCTGCTCTTCCTCAGTGCAAATGCTCTGGAACAGCTGGTCTGCACTCCCACTAGGGATTCAGATATCCTTGACAGAGTACTTGCAAATACGGGGGCGCATTGCATGCCCCCCACCCCCACCGTGTAATGTCCTCTTTGGCAAGATCAGATCATAAATCGATCTTTGAAATTAATGTACTGATAGTACCCCCAACAAACCCGAACACCCAGAAGAATTTTTCCAGTGCAAATTATGTTCTATTAAGTGATAACATAGCTTTAAAGCTCCCCAACCCCCAAAACACAGAGGCCTATACAGAACTATACACAAATACCCTGTACAACCACTTAAAGAACTGCATAGAAATGGCAGTACCTGACTGAGCTAAACCCATGTCTAGCTGAAAAAAGAAGTCACCCTGGTGGACCCCTAGCATAAATAGACTATACAACAGAAGGAAGAATGTTTTGTCTAGAAGTAAGTGGGAGGGTGCACAAAGAGAAAAAAATTCTTCATTAGTCTCAACAGGCAAATCAGAGAACTAATCAAGTCTTCAAAAGCTAAATACAGCACTAAAATAGCCTTCCAACCAAAGGATAACCACAAAGCATTTTTAGTTATGTCTGAAATCTTAAGGGAACCACTCAACAATGTGCTGAGATGGCTGTAGATGGCAGTTCCAATATTCAGCCAGAAGAAATAGTAAACTTGCTGGCAAGTAAATTCAGCTCAGATTTCACCCCTTCATCACCTCCAGTCACTGCCCATAAAATACTCCCTATGATTCCTTTACCTATTATCACAAAATAATAGGTTGTCACTGCACTGTCAAAAGTTAGAAGTATGGCAACAGTGGTCCCTGATGGATTCCCACTGTGCCTATTAAATAGCTTGAAGCATGTCCCAGAAGACCCACTCAGATCTGTATTTATCCACAGTCTCCAGACAGGTTTTGGCTCAGTAGAGTAGAGGGAAGCAACAGTCATGCCTCTGCACAAGAGGGACCATCAGTTGACCCAGGAAACTATCGACTCATAAGTCTGACTAGCCTCATATGCAAGACTATGGAAAGGATAATCATGGACCTGATTAACAATGACATAGGTAATCTGCAAACTCTTGACCCTACCCAGTTTGGCTTTGTCAAGGTCAGGTCCTGCCTACTTAATCTGGTGGACTTCTTTGAGAAGGTCACCAAGGCCATGGATGACATTGACAGTGCATGCTGCCTACCTTCACCTGGCCAAGGCATTTGACATAATACCCCACTCGGGTATTATAGATAAATTCACAAAATTGGACACAAACTCTACATCAATAAATGGAAAGCCAGATGGCTAACAAATAGGATACATTAGACTCTGGGAATCCACATGCAACAAGAGGCCAGTCACCAGTGGAATACCACAGGGCTCAGTACTGGGTCACCTCCTATTTGAGATATACTTATCAGATGTCAAGGCAAATGTAAATAGCCTTTGGCTGACCAAATTTGTTGATGACTGCAAGTTGGGGGCAATCACTGACTCCCTATGTGATGCTGATATCCTACAGAAAGGTCAGGTGTAGACTAATGATTGGTGTCAGAGCCATGATCTCAAATTAAATGTAAAGATGTGCATAATAATACCCTTTAGAAAATCAAATTCCCCTGCAAATTACAACACTGATAGCACCCCCCACCAAGAGTGGACCCAGTGGTGAGAGATTTGAGTAATCAGTAATCTGAACTTTGACCACCATGTGTCCATGGTGGTGAGGAAATCCTGCTACGTGGCTCAACTTAAGTAAGGGCATGGCATCCAGATCTGAAATCCTTTCTATGTGGCTCAGCTTAAGTAAAAGGGCATGGCATCCAGATCTAAGTATGTCATAATACCAATGTACTCAGCCATCATCAGACCAATAATTGGGTACAATGCACCCTTTAGCTTGTACCTCACCAAGAACCTGCAATAGTCTGAACATCCTCAGAAGTTTCTCACCCAAAAATACAGGGTACTACCAATGTGTCATATGTGCACCGAATGAAAGACCTATCACTGTATGATTACTAAGGGGTGATCTGTGGCTGACCTACAAGGCAGCCTCTGACCCAGCCCTGATGGAAATGTTGCACATTTGCAAAACTAACTGTAGGAGGGTTACCTGTTCCAAAGTTCTAAACCTGATCTGTAACATGAATAGATCATGCTGGAGATACAGATAGGTTTCCCAGAGATTGCTCTTCCCCTGGAAATGGCTTCCTATTCACATGAACCAGAGCCCTTCCCTGACCATCGTCAAGTGTAATCTGGATCAATGGGTGGGAAATCACAAATTCACTCCTGCAGTGGCACCCATATCCTTTATGGACAGAGGCAGTTGTAAAAAAAAAAAAAACGTCAAAAATCACTTGCTGACCCTTTGTTATCTTTTCCCTAGGGATAGAAAATTGGATAAATTCTGGTAAAGTTGGTTAGGATTATAAGGGTTCTTGAGCTGTTAGCCCAATAATCTCATATTATCCTTATGTATTTGTGTATGTGTATGCACATATATAGATAGATATAGACAGATAGATGTATATCCACATAATTCAGAAAAAGTGGTCTAAAATATTGGTGGGCTAATCAGTGTGTGTGTGTGTGTGTGTGTGTGTGTGTGTGTGTGTGTGTGTGTGTGTGTGTGTGTGTGTGTCAGGGGCAGATCATAGTAATAAACTGCAGCTCCCCCCAAGCTGGAAAACCAGCAAATAGTCCTGAAACAAATGGCATGCATGTGTCCTCTGATCGGCATTAATTCCTGGAAGTGCATGCAGGAAATGGGATTGGGGAAACAGCAGTCCGGATTCAGAAGAAGGGATTGCAGGTAATGATGCCCCAGAAGTCTATGCGGTTACTGGAAGGGGATCGGACTGCAACGTCTGCAGGCTGGATAGCTTGCCTGCTCTCACAGGAGGACATTGGATCGTAGCACAAGAACCGGGGACTTGGATGAAGCTGCTGCAAAGACTGGGACAGGAGTAATCCAACACAGGTTGTGTCTGTGTGTGTCTGTGTGTGTCTGTGTGTGTCTGTGTATGTGTGTGTGTGTGTCTATGTCTGTGTGTGTGTGTCTATGTCTGTGTGTGTCTATGTCTGTGTGTGTGTGTCTGTCTGTGTGTGTGTGTGTGTCTGTCTGTGTGTGTGTGTGTGTGTGTGTGTGTGTGTGTGTGTGTGTGTGTGTGTGTGTGTCTGTATGTGTGTGTGTGTGTCTGTCCGTCCGTCCTACTATAAACTCATTTTATCATTTTTGTGAGAATGTTCACATGACGCTTATGTGCCTCATATGTTTTCACCAAAGCTGGTTGGTCATCTGGTTGCAGGTTTTGCTGGTTTTCTTGGCACAGACTGGGAAATGGTTGCTGATAATGATGCTGTTACTGATGTTAACAGCTCTACCCTGGCACTGTTCCCCATTGTTTCTTCTCAGACAGCATAAGCACATGTTGAAAAGCTATTCATGGACACGGTGTTTCTTAACAGGATCCATCCTCTTTGAAAGGGAATACATTTATAGAAACCAAATGCCCTGCCATTTGGGGAAAGCTGGGAATTTAGTATGGCTCTTGAAAAAAATGGAATTAGACCAAAAGCAGAAGGGTCTGTATTGGACTGTATGCCCCTTAATTATTTTTAATTTCATATTCATATTCTTTATGCCATAAAGACAAAAGGAAAAAAGTTTGTGTTTTGATCCACTTAACTGTATATGGAGGCCTTTCATATTTTTCAAAAGTGGTTGCCCTTAGTTTATAAGTTTGCTCAGATAGGTTCCTGTTTTGTTTACTGAATTACACTAAAGCATTACGAAAACAGATGGTTGCTTCAGGGTCACAGTAAACGTACATTTATAAAAAGAAAAGTACAGGAGTTTTGACCTAACAGTATGTGAACCAGCTATGTGAATACATCTCATATAGGTTATTATGCCAGGACAAATGTAAAATGGACAACTGAAGGGTAGCCAATTAACTGGCATGTTTTGGGAGGTGATAGAAAAAACAGAGTAGAATTATTCAGATGACTTTTACTTCTGCAGAGATTGTGCATATTTACTAGTACTGGTGGATTGTAGAAGTTTAAGTAGACTTTTATGATGGAAATGTTCTCAATTGGGCAGTTTTGTCATTATTGGTGCATGGATTTTGTTTCATTGTTTACTGGAAAAATGTTCAAAACAATAAATTTAAAATGCCCTCTAACAACTGTATTGTATGATACAAGGAATATAATTTAATACAATCAGGAAAGTGTATAACAGAACATGTGTATGTTTTGTGTGCATGGGGCCTATGATTTGAAAACAGCCCAAAGTTAATCTTTTTCTGCCACTGGCCAAATGTATTTTCTTTGAATATAGGTTTCAATGAATACGAGTTTCAAGGGCAGAGAAATTTTAATGCTAAGTCTATTTACATTGTGAGACTGCATTGCTTTGTTTAGCAGATGTCTATCAGTGTTTGTGCTGGAAAATGAAAAATAAGACTTTCAAATGAAGTCCAAATCATTGTACAGGTAAAGCAGTATGCACATTAGTGTTTATGGTTAATGGGGTGAAATAGCCAAGTAATGGGACATTGGAATGGCTGCAGGGGGGAAGGCTCCATTTGACCATGATTTGCTGAGGGGAGAAGGGCGGCAAACTGAAATACAGCCCTGGCTGAACTTTACCTCTCAACTGTCCAGATTTTTACAGAATGAATAGATTTTTTATTCTTATTTTTGGTTTGCTCCTCATAAAATGTTTCTGGCAAATCATTTAGGAATTAAGTCACTAAATGACAGACATTGAGTTTCAGACTTCATAACCTTCAGAAACATGCATGCTAAATCAAGAACTGTTATTCTATCAACTAAGTTTATGCAAGAGCAATTTTTAGTACTGTTTCTATGTTCCCCTAATATATTTGGCCTTGTCCAGATTTCCTGCATTAACAGGTTGAGGTGTATGTGCGAACAAATTGCTTTATAGAATTAGGCATATCCAAACCTCTCAACTGTCCCCAATTTTGGCTCAAAATGTTGCTCTCCCACTAATAATCCCTCCGCAAAATGGCAGTTTTGGAATAAAATGTGGAGATTTTACAATTAATAAATAACTGTAATAATCAGAGCTATAGATTACTTCTATTTCAGAAATACATGTAGATTCTCTTATTTTGTCAGCTGCTCAAGTTAACAGTACTAATATTAAAACAGTGTCCCTTCTTTGACAGGTTCCCAGCTGTATTGTGTGGCTATTTTATATTTTTGCATCGCATTTTGGTCCATTTTTCATAAAACTGTGGTTTGCTGGCAAATTAGTGGCAAATCATTAAACACTGAAGTTAGAAAATAATGGCAGACATTTGAGTTTCAGATTTCATACCCTTCAGAAAATTCATATTAATCCAAGACCTACTATTTTATTATCTTTCTAAGTAAGTTTATAAGAGCAATATTTAAAAATTGCCCTTATTTTTGAGCCTTTGTCCCACTTCTATGTTCCAGATTTCCTGCTCTGAGATTGAGAGGTATGACAAATGTGTCAGGGCCATTGCCGTCAGCCAGAGACATTTCAAATTGTGACATACGTGTTGCACCCCATTCCCCCATGTAGTGACTCTGGATGTGTCCAAGCAAGGCAAGGAGCAGTTATGCAGTATAAGTGTGCAGAGTATCTCCCCATCCATGGTAGACACAAATACTACAGTGGCTTTTCATCTGTCCTTGATTTTGCAGAATGTTCTGGTTTTCTGTCATATTTTTATACTGTCGATTTATGCTTCTTATTATTCAGAAAATGCATGCTGTTTCAGTGCCTGTTGCTCTGTGTTTAAGTAGCAATGCTTTAATGACCATCACCATCAGGTAAGCTTGCCCAAGTTTGTAAGATGCAAGTAAGCTTTAATAAGCATACTCTTAAAGAATTACCAACATTGAAAGTCTTTTTGTTGTTGCCATGCAGAGAATATTTACATAACTAGATAATATATAAGCCTTAGATATTGAAATGCATATGACAGTATTTGTAATAAAAGACAGGGTTACAGTATTTTCAGAAGCTCATTACATTTGTTGGAGACTTGCAGTCATCTTTGCAGGCTTTACCCGTCAACTAAACAGAATCCCAGTCTATCATGTGTGGTCCATAACCAGTGCAGTAATCCTTTAAGCAATTTATCTTGAGCTAGTTTCTTGTTGCTGTTCATTTTTTTACTTTGATCCTGTTTTCCCCATGAAACAAGTAGATAGTTGTCAGGAAACAGGTCTTTTTTGGATAAGAAATATTTTTACAAATGGGGGTATCACAGAGACTGCTATTTTCAGCATGTTACTTGATAGTTTTCTAAAGCTGAATATAAATTATATTATTATATATTATATATATAGATATTATAAATCTGGAGCGTTTCTCCCCGGGCCTCCGCTGAAAACAGGCTCTGTGGAACCTAGTCGGACATTCCCAGTCAACAAAATGTTAAATAAAAAATAAATAAAATAAATAAAAATTATAATTAGAACTGCAGTGCAAGAAGTGGTTTGAGTTGAGTGCTACTTGTTTTTCTTATACTTGATTTTTAACTGGCATTCCAGAAATATATTTAAAAATTAATTACATTTTTGCATGCCTCTCAACCTTTTCGTTTCCATCCAGATATTAAGTAAGCTGTCATGTAGCCAATGCATTTAAATATTTTTCTTCTATACTTCATTTTGTCTTGATTGGACTCTCATAATGATGGTTTGGCACCCAGGGCAGCGTATTTAATTAAAATTCTAGTTTTTGTGGTTTTGAGCATAGCTCCACCTCTTTCTGGTTGGCCCCACACGTTCAGCTGTCTCCTGCAGCCCGCCTTTGATTTGAAGGCACCAGCCGCCACTGCAACTGTAGGTATGTATGTATACATGTACACATTTTATTATTTCAGATATAATTATTTATTGACATTAGATTACCAGGAAAGTCCGAATGGGTAGTAGACCCTTTTCTGTGGAGGACCAGGAGAAAAAAATACAGTTTGAATAATTATACCAACTTAGACATGATATGAAAACATTGGTTAAGAATAGTTAGAGAAATTTTAGCCATCTTATAAAGAAATGAAAGATAACTTAGTATAACACAAACAAGAATTACAATACAAAGTGAGAAAAAAGCAGGCTTATGATATATTTAGGGAGAAAACCAGGGAAGAGAAATTGATAGAAATAAGGAAGTGAGAGAAGAAGGGAGAATAAAGAGATGTAAGGTAAGAATAGGTATTGATTTCATGGATACAGATAAGAATTCCAGGCCTTAGCAACATGGTACCTGTATTGACAGTGCCCAGCCTGTTTGATAGATATCTGGACTGCAGGAGTTTTTGATCACTGGATCATAATGACCAACTCGGAACATAGTTGTGTAGAATGATATTTAGTGCTGGCCAAGCAGATGAATTCTGTATAATTTTATGGGTGGTAAGAACCTGTATATATGCTAGTTGATTGAGTAGTTCTAACCAGTTTATGCTTTTTTTGATATACAGTGGTGGATTCTAAAAGAGGTATTCGCTGCAGATTTAGTGACTTTGTTGCCGCATTGTTCAAGGTTTGATTTTTGTCATGCTTGAAGATTAGTAAGGATGGGAGCACCAAAAGAAGTGTGGGGAGGAGATAAGTAGTGGCAAGTGTAGATTTAGTTGTGTCTGTGTGAAGGTTTTTGGTTCTGTAAAGCTTCCCTAATTTTTAATGAGTTTTTCTTACGCAATTTTGTATATGCAAGTCGAATTTAAGATTATCTTCCACTATCTTCCCTAATAATTTGCTATGAGAAGTGACTTCAATGGTTGTATTATCAAGAGAGAGGAGTATAAATTGTTTTTTCATGGGAGAGGGATCTGGGGATAAAAAGTAGTAGTTCGTTTTACTGTAGGGTTGAACATTAGTTGTGAGTTACAAAGCCATGTTTCAGTTGCTGTTAAAGCTTATGAGTAATTTTTTGAAGGTGCACCATGTTGTCAGATGTGCAAATGAATGTTGAATCATCTGCATACTGTACTAGGGAGGCCTGTTGTGCAGATGTGTGGAGACTGTGACAATATTAAAGAAGAGGGGACCAAGGACAGAGCCTTGTGGTACACTGGTGGTGAATGGAAGGGATGAAGAGAGGATGGAGTGCCATTTTACTGACTGATACCTGTTGGATAGGTAGCTTTTGAACTATAGGAGGGTGGGCTGAGAGAGACCTAATGAGGACATTTAAAGTATAAGTTTAATGTGACAAATGTGAAAGGCTTTAGACAAGTCTAGAAATAAGGAGGAGACTAGTGTGATGTTTATCTCTAGCTTTACTGACCACATCTATATTAGTTGTAAGTGCAGTGTTAGTAATATGGGAAGGACAGAAGCCATGTTGTGTCAAGGCTAGAAGTTCTTCCTGCAGGAGATCATTCAGCAATTGTTTTTGAATACATTTCTCAAATAGCTTGTAGAGAAGGTATCGGATTGCTATAGGTCTAAAGTTAATAATATTTATTGACTGTCCTCCTTTGTGCAGAGGAATATTGTGAAACTTTTTCTGGACACAGGGAATGAGAGATTCCTGGGGAGACCTATTTATAAGGATTCAGACAGGGTAGGTAATGCTATCAGCTGCTGTTATAAGGTATACACTTGGTAGGTCATCAGCTGTAGTACAGCATGGTTTGAGTTTGCTTTAAGATTAGTTTTATGTAGGATGTGGGCCCGGGTTTGAAGGTGAAAGTGGTAATACTGGGAAATTCTTGGTAAAGGATGCTACACTGCCTATGAAATAATAATTGAACTATGTTTTATTTTCAAGGGATGAGTTATTTGGAGAGGGGTTAGGGTTAAATCTATGAACAGGATGCAAGATTTCTTTAGTGGCTGGCTACAGTTTTGTAGGGTTGTGGTTACTATTTTTCTGAAAGTCATTTTAGTATATTTTTTGTATTCATTAATTTGCTTTTTAGTACAACTGTGAAACATTCTGAAGTTTTCAATATATTGAGGAGTTTTATATTTTTACCATTCTTTCCATGCTTCTTCTCGATCCTGCATTAGCATTCTACTCTTTATGGATAGCCAAACTGTATTATTTGTTTTAGCCTCTTCCTTCCAGAAGGTGCAAAGCTTTTCAAGATATTCAAGAAAGTTGTATTGAATTCATTTACAGCATTTTCTAAGGGAGAATATTTTAGGAAGTTTCAATTAGTATATGATAGGGTAGTAGTGAACATTTCTGGGATAAACTTGAAGAGGATGTGTGCTGTTTTATAAGCATTCTGTTTAAGTGGACGTATGAGATGTCTGGCACAATTTAATTTCTCAAAGTCTTGGGTTTCTAATACCATGACTGGAATGGACCCCATTCCTAAGTCAGGGTATTCCTAACTATTCCTAAGTATTCCTAAAATATAAATAAATAATAAAGTATTCCCATGTCAAAGGAAGTCAAAGTCCATGACATTAGTTTGTTTTCAATCTCTGATGTTAGCCAGAATTGCATTTCATAGCTCCCGCAATGTGCCCAGTATTGACTCCTGAAATTCATTCAGAGTTATATGCATCAGTAACGTATCTAAGTACGATTTTAATTTCTTTTTTTATAAAACTTGTTGCTCCTATGGCTATTGAAACTGTCTGGATATCCTTCTTCCACAATGCCCTCATTTCTGCCTGCAAATCCTGGTATTTTATGACTTTGTGTCTCTCTTTATGTAAAACACTGTAGTCACTGGGTGTAGCAGTTTCAGTGATTAATGCTACTTTTGTCTTCTTTTCATGGGCTGCTATATCTGGTTTTCTTGCATCTATTTTTTGAACTGTTGGCAATGAGTGATCTCATGTGATATAAATTCATCATTTTCTATAATACTTTGTGGATTGTTTCCAAAGTTTTTCAGCTACTTCACTATTATAATGCTTGCATAATCCACAATGCACCAGTCTTGCCACATTATTATACTTTCAGTATACAGTCCTTCAGATATTAGCATATCACAACCAGCAGCAAGATGTACAACTGCTTCCAATTCTGTTTTACAAATCCTATGTTTGTCTGTTTTTCCCACATGTTCAATAGACTTTGTAAACGAACGTGTACATAGTCCACTATCTTGGGCTGCCAATATTAACCTTTCATCCTTTGGTTTAAATTCACTTCTTTTTAACCATTCCTGCATTTGATCCTGATCAGCAAGAGGTTGTTCCAAGAATTTCCTATACTTGCAACTGTATTCATGCATTTTCCACATTTCTTGCCTTCTCATGTGGTCCTTCACCTTATATTCTTTCTTTTGTTTTTTGGCAGTTGCAGTTGCTGCCTGATTTTTATCTACTTCTGGTTTGATTTCCATTCCCGCTTGACACTGATATGCAACTGTTAAACTAAGCAGGGAAGTCATCTTAGACTTATTCTCCTCATGTTTTAAAACTTTCACTACATTTGGGTCTTATAAGATCAGCAGATATGTATGCATTCCTACTATTGCAGAGCTATACATGTAATCAATTTTGAGGAGACCTATACCTCCTTCAAAACGGGCCATATATAGTCTTGGTATACATTTTTTTATAAATCATTTGATAAGCATGAAACATTCTTCTTGTTTTCCTGTCCAACTAATCCAACACTTTCTGGGGCCAGTTAATCACTCCAAAACTGTAAGTTAGGGTAGGAAGATCAAATTGGTTTATAGGTTGGACTTTATTCATAGATGTCAGTGCTGTTTTCAGTATTAATTTTAGTCTTCTAAAATATTTCTTGCTAAGTTTTATTTGCACTTGTTCATGATTTATTGTTGATCCTTCATCAGTATAACATATAAAAAAATAACACAAAATGGGACCAATCAGTAACGGCAAGAGGCTGTACCACAGACGTAGTGTAGGTCTTACATTACGGAAACCTTTTTCTACTGTAACATAACTAAATTAACAGTGGGCTCTGTAGCCTGAAACAGCACAATATAGTACAGTTTTGACCTGTCAGGAACTGGCACATGCACAACCAGAGACTGCTGCTGCTTGTTCTTCCCTTAAAGAATAAGAGCTCCTCTTCAATAACTTATACTAGGCAACAGTTTGTAGTCTAAACCTTTAAAATGATAAAATTCTAGGACAATAAGCTCCCTATTCACTTATGCCTTCTGCTGCTTGCCTAGAAAAATAATTTGACTTACTGGGATCTGTCACCTACCTTATCTCCTACAGTATATTGATAACTCTTAGATGATACTTTTTTCAGTTCGTTGGAGACAGGTTCTACCTGCTCAAGTCAGGCTCACTCTGTTCCTCTACCCTACCCCCATTCCTACCCACCCCATACACTCTAATTTATACACTATCCCAACTAACCACTCCCTCCTGCCACTCCCTATATCCTCCCTAATCTTCCTGTTACCTTACACTTCCTGTCATATTAAAAACCCTACCTCCCCCTAGTAATTTTGCTTCAGGCTGCCCCCTACTCTCTACCGTAATATAATTGCTCTACATTAATTCTCTCTCCTCATTATTAACCCTTTCCCTTCTCTGTTATACTACTCCTCTTACTAAACACAATCTGCCTATAGCCATTTATATAACATGTTACATTTATCCTAACTACTACTCTGCTCCTGTTTCTATCTCTGCTTCCTATCATCATACCCTAACACACATAAATCCACCACCTATACTTATCTACATAAATACCCATCTCTCAACAAATCATGCAGTCCTTATTACCCCTACTGCATTTCTCCACAATAACACCCACCTACTCAAAATAAAATTATTCTTGCCTACCTCAACTACTTACAAAATAGCTCTCATCTCTCCTTACATGCCTACCCATACACTCTGTAGCTCAGAACAATACTTCCTGCAAGTCTACAAACCCAATAAAAACACTGGCATACTTCTCTATAATCAATCTGTAGCCTGTGCTTGAATAACCCCCCCCTATTTAAGATCAATCCCTAACACAAACTATTTTAAAAAAAACAGATTGTTATTTTGCTTATTGTGCTTATTGTGTTAGCAGTGTTTAGATTTTACATTTTGGAGCTTTTATCCTCAGGTCTGCACTGAAAAAGGGCATCTTCCCAGTCAGACTAACCCTGTCAACAAATGTCAGATAAATTAATAAATAAAATTCCCAAATATTTATACACTCCCTCTTGTTCAAGTTCTTTTGTATCACATGCCAGTACCAGGCTGATGTTTTCTTAGTGCTGCAGCTTTCCTGCTTTAAAGGTAGCTTTTGCACATTTATCAAGACCAAATGATATTCTTAAATCATCTGAAATAATTTTGACCACTTGCAATTGTGCTTTCAGTTCCTCTTCTCATCCATCATATATAAAAACTTCCCCCAACTGCTAAACACGAACAAATAATGTTGAAAAATTAACAAATTGTGGCACTTTCACAATAAAATACGCACATGTAAAAAACAACATAAACAGAAAAATAAACATAAACCTATAATCAACCAGGGGACATTAAAAACAGAAACCACTTGTATGAGTGTATGAAACCCAAGTCCCTGCCAGAAAACTAAATGGCCCCCATAGCTTTTAACCTCAGGACACTTCTTACTGACACAACGTCATTCAAACCTGGAAATGCAGGTATCATGCCACTGCACATGTGTATATTTTATTGTGAAAGTGCTACAATTTCTTAATTTTTCAACATTATTTGTGTTTAGTAGTTGGGGAAAGTTTCTATATATGATGAATGTTTTGAACCTATTATGGCAGAACTGTAGCTTTAAAAGGGTAATTTGGGAGGTAATTAGCCAGATGGTTGGGTAGCCTATATATTTGAGATTAACTGAATTTTTGTACATTCTGATGAAGTTCTTTTCAGAATGAAAGTGCTTAATGTGGATTTATCAGTCAACAAGTATTTTTTCAGCCTTCGTTTGCTCCTTCCACTTTTGGATTTACTGTTTTTTTGTGACTTTTGGACTCTTACTGTTTCTCCTTACTTGGGGGACTCATTGTTTCATCATGCTGTGACATAACCTGTGTTAGACTTTCTACACTAAATCCTTCACTTCACAGATTTTCCATAACTTCAACTTCTATTTTTTTTAACTTCTACTTTACTAATCTTCTCTTCTACATTCCCTCTTTGTGATCTTATTTTTTTTGTATTGTAAAATTTTCCATATCTGGGTGCCTTTGCCTGTATTTCTGTTTGAATATCTTTGGAGCTGCTTTTTTGTATTGGTTAATTTGGCTTTCTCCATCACATAGATATTGTACCGTATCAAAACTACAGTAGATTGTTACGCCCTCATTCTTTTCTTTTTTCCCATACAGTAATTTTATTTATTTATTTATCGCATACTAAAATTAATATATTCTCATTCAAGTGCAATTCCAATCACTTTCTTATGTGCAGTATCACCCAATGTCACCTCTGTGTATAGTGTGCTTTTCTTTTCATGTGTTAATCATCTAGTAGTCATTGTTGTCCAGTATATATAAATAGTGTACAAGCATGTGCGTCAGGTAACTAGATATTTACTTTTGTAATATAGTTATTTATTCTTTAATACATATGTCTTGTCTTTTTGTGTTTCTTTTTTTCCTGTAAAAGAGCTGACATTCGAAATTTTGTTTAGGTAGCACTTGTGTTTCCTAAATGACAATAACGTTTATTTTGAATCTTTTTGAATCAGATTTCTCTTTCCTATGTCCATATTTCTTTTTTATAACTTTCAAAAATCCCTAGATTTTGTTCTTTATATTTCTGCACTTCCTCAGTCACATCTTTTTCTAAATGGTCCGAGATTTCTTGGTCTGTATAATGTTTTTCATGAATCTGTTGTAGTAATGAACACAAATTTGCATTTGAAGCTTTTTACAGTCTTTCTTGTGTCAGTATTTTTCTTTCCTCTAATTTCTCTCTCAATCTTTTTGTGTATCTTCTATCTGGAAATTCTGGGCTTTTTGCATAATAGTAACAATACATAATTTCTCTCTTATCCTCAGTTGTTCACTCTGTCATCTGTATGGCTCTTTTTTGGCCTGTCAGTTTTGTTTTTTTGTGGACTGCTACTTCATTCTTCAACAAGGGGCCATTCTCCCCCTGAGACTGGCCCAGCCTCATTCTAGGAATGTTTCTGTATTCTGAAGATTCCACACTGTCATTTTTTCCAGTCATGGCACTAGTGCACCTATCACGATTAGGCAGTTTTTTATCATGAGACTTGTGCACCCAGCTTTTTTTTGTATTTTTGACTTACTTCTGTCCATGATATATGCTATATAAAATACAGTATATGTATATATATATATATATATATATATATCAGTGTTGTCTTGGTGAGAATTTGTAAAATCAGGGTGCACCTCAAGAACATACTCAAGGCATTTGGACCCCCCTGTATTATGTAGGAAAATGCTACCAAGAATTAATAGTATGCAAGGCAAGTATTATCAATGTATGTTATTTAGTTATTAGCCAGATATACGTTGTAGACTATACACTGCAAAATATATTAATTACATTTTTGACTACATAGATATATAGTTTGTACAGTTTTGTCTTTTGCATAGAAAATACCTGAAAATTAACCTTTGTGGCTAACTACAGGCAAGATAGATACATAGGTAGATAGACAGATACATACATGCATGCATGAGGAAGAACTCGACTACTTCAATTATAGGGCTAGAAGAACTGAACAGAATTAGATCCACCTATCTGACTGATCTTAAGTTCTTACACTATTATGTTTTTTTTCCAGATGCCAGGTCTCCAACCCTAGAACTTGACTCACTGCACCCTAGACTAAAGTCATCTGAAGATCGTCAGACAGTGAGTTGTACTTGGATTCGGAAATTCTTTTGTGATACTCCTCAGCAGTTTGAAACATTGTGGCAAGCATTAAGTAAGGACTCCTTTTATGCTGGGTGTCACTACTGGGAGCTTGACCTACTGAATACAGGTAAAGGCTGGTGGGTAGGAGCAGCTTACCCTTCTATTAAAAGGAAAGGAGATACTGAATCTTCTCGTCTAGGTTGGAATAAAGCATCATGGTGTATAAAATGGTTTGACACAGAGTGCTGGGCATTTCACGATGGGGAAAAGAAGCCTATACGTGTTAAAAGTAGACCAGAAAGAGTTGGTGTCTTTTTGGACTATGAAGCTGGAATCTTGTCTTTCTATGATGTGCGGCAAGGAATGCAACATTTATATACATTTCATTCTAAGTTTACTGAACCTCTGTACCCAGCTTGCAGACTATGGGATGGAGCAATTACGTTTTGCAAGCTAACATGATAATAATGACCACTACTCACAATGGGAGTATGAATTCTGTATAATAAACAAGTTACTACTTAAATTTAATACTGTGAGCTGACTCCATGGAAGAAAATCATTAAAATGATATCTATAGGATGTTATTTAATCTTATTAGTTTACTAACATATAGAGCTGCAATGGGGATATACAGTGTAATTGTTTTTTTTTTCCAAATAGGTATTTTCAATTTCATCTAATCTATGTGAAAAAAAATTAAATCTGTACAAGGAAACTGTTAAGTGACACAAGCACAAGTAACTGCAGTCAACAATGTGAGAAAATAAGTCTTAAGATTTTACAGCACATTGTGGAAAGTCTTATCAATACTGTCTGATCAGTACATGACCTGCTTTTCAGTTCATTTTAATAAAATATGTATATATAAGCCATTCATAAATGTTTTGCCAGCTCATGTGAATAAACAGTTGTATCATTTTCATGGGATTTAGAAAGCCAATTGCAAGTAGCTGAAATGTGAAGTGACAAGTTGTTACTATGGTAGATTTCCAGATAGGAAAAGATTGTTAAAAACAGAATATACAAATGGCATAGTCTTCCTGCAAAAAGACGACCTTAATATAATGGTACAGAATTTTGGTACTTGCTTACAAAGTGTTCAAATATCTAAATGTAAGTTTTGCATGTGATCCAGCACACATGAATGTTTAAAGGATTGCAAAGAATTATCTAGACCTTATAGCTGAGACCTTTCATACATTCAAAGGTTCATAGGTAAGTACTAGATTAGCTGCCCTTGTTGGACATTTTATTCCTAGCCAGTTTTGCATTTCGTGTTCAGAATAACCTATTCTATTTGGTTATAGATTGGCCTTAACCATCCCATGGTCAATAATTATATATTACAACTAATGTGAATAATTGGGATCATACCTTAGATATTTTGAGGGGACCTATGATTGTGATAAATTATTTAGGAATTGCATCTGTCCATTAGTAGCACAGGAAGCAGTCCTGGAGTACATTTTCTGTTTCCCATCCATAGATCTAAGTTGTGCTTGAAAATAAACAGGGATGAACTTTATTTTATGTGGATGTGGAGTCTGTTCCACAGCAGTGGTATCCTATGTGAGATATACCTGTCCCCCCACATACCAGTCTGTTAATATTGCAGAAGAGGTATAGATCTCTAGACCAAGTATTTCTAATGCCATTTGACTTCTTGATGTGCAGTAAATTCATCAATAATGGGTCAGAGGATGACTTGTATGCCAGACACAGGTCACTTCTTAGCAGTCTTTGAGCTGCTCAATGTAAGACATGTTAAGAACTTGTATCCTTTTAGTAAGGTATCTTTGTAGGTATTTGAGTAGTTGCATGTGTCTGGACAGATGCATGCCAGAGGGGGTAATATATTCCGTGACTGGCGAAATGAGGACTGAGTAAAGATGGACAATGACATCCCTAGATCTAGACACAATCCTTTTGTTTATAGGTTGTGCAAGATAGAAGGACTTTCTTACAACAACAGAAGCATGTTGGTCAAAAATGTGGTCACTGTCCACATAAGTTCCCAGATCCCAAACAACCAGGTCTACTCTTAGAGCATATTGTCAATGAGGTAGTTCCCTGGGATAGATGACTTCCCAAAGGATACAGTAATGCATTTTTTGGCATTTAGTTTCAGTCCATGATTTTGACATTTATTTATTTGAGACAAATATTCCTGCAGGATGGCTAGGTCATTTGGGGATTCAGTGACTGCTCCTAGCTTGAAGTCATCTACAAACGTAGTCAGCCTAAACCCTTTGGTACTGGAATGTATTTCAAAAGAAGAGATGTCAAACAGGAAAGGTCCCACCACAGAACCTGGGGGGGGGGGGGCTTCACTGCTGACTGGTCTTTTTGTGGAGGTAACTTCCCCTATTTTGATTATCTGTGTCATATCTGTGAGTCAGATGGCAATCCAGCGGGTAAGATAGGGGTTTATTCCCAGTTTACTTAGCTTTTTTGGTATGCTTGAGTAGAGAATTGTGTCAAAAGCTTTGGCCAGCGCGAGATATATGGTATGTACAGTTTTGCCTTCCTCCATTGCTTTGGTGACCTTTTCCAAAAAAAAAAAAAAAAAAAATCAGCAGGTTGAGTAAGCATGACCTGCCTTTGACAAATCCAAAGTGAGACAGGTCCAGTGTTTGGATGTTCTGTATGGACTATGTCCTGACCGATTTATTCTATGATAAGTCTTTCCATTTCTTTGCACATGAGGCTGCTCAGACATATGCATCTGTAATTGCTTGGGTCTCTGGAAGGTCCTCCCTTATGCAGGGGAATGACTGTAGCTGTTCTCCATGCACTTGTTACAAAACCTTTATGGAGGCTGAGATTGAACAAAGTTGTTAGGGGTGTGGCTAAATCGTGCTTCATGATATTTAAGATGCATCCAGGAATATTGCCAGGACCCATTGATGCATTATGTTTAGCTTTTGATAGAACTTTTAGGACTTGGCCTTGTGTGATAGCTGGAGGTGAGCCAATTTCAGGTATATCTTGAGGGGCAGATGGATGGATGGGAGAGAGGTGTAAAGTTAGAGCTAAATTTAATGGTCAGTAGGTTTGCTATATCTTCAGCCTCCGTGTTGATAACATTGTTCATAATCAGCTCAGTGCATTGCTGCATTGTGCTTTTGCGATTATGAACATAACTAAAGAAATGCCTTGTGATTGCCTTTGGCTTGGATAATTATTTTAGCCTCATACTTGGCTTTGTTGGATTTTATTAAGCTTCTGAGTTGTTTGCTTATTTCAGTGACAAGTGATCTAACAGTCTGGGAATTACTCTTCTTACTTTTGGTCAAAATTCCCTTCCTTTTATTGCAAAGCTTGTTGATATTATGCTTTCACCATGTATTTTTGTTTCTGGGGTTTGCCCTGCATTTGTTCCTCTTGGGTACAGCTGCATCTATGCAGCTGTTTATGTGCTGGTATAGTGTGATGGTGTACATTTCTGTTTATTCAGTGGTGTTAGAATGAGACTGCTTTATGGTCAGCTCTAACAAATGAAGATACACAAGGGATGGTGCAGGATGCCCCCATATTAGTAAGGGCACTATCCAAGATGTTATTCCCCTAGTGGGTAATCTGACTAATTGTTCTAGGGCATATGTATTGATAAAGTCCAGGAATCTTTGTGCGTATCCAGCAGTGGTGATGCAAGTTTCCCAGTCTATATATAGGTAGTTTATATCAATTAGTAAAATGGTGTTCGGTTTAATACTGAGTGATTCTACTTCCTCTAGATAGGTGTTGTGGCTTTCTTTTGTCATAGAGTGAGTTCTACAGCTAGCTACGTAATATATTGTATGGGACCTTTCTGATGGTTATTGGGACATGAGGAAGCTCTAGTGCTTCATGCCACTTTACCAGCCTTGATTTGCATCCCTTCTGGATGTAGATTGATACACCTCCATCTTTTTTCCCCTGTTGTGCAATAGCTGGTCTAAACATGTGTAAGGTGTTATAACCCTCCAGAGCTGGAGCACTCGCCACTGTTTTAAAGTATGTCTCAGTCACTGCACAGTGTCTTCCAGGGTGAGAAGATCTTGTAGGGAATGGAGATTATTGTTCAGGCTCCTAGCAGTAATACCTACTTATTTTCCTTTGCTTGTTTCATTATTTTGGTAGGTTTATGAGGTTGGCCTGGCCTAAAAAAGGCACTTTTGGGGGGCGGACAATGTCCTTGCTAATGACCAAAACCCTAGATGAGACAGATGCAGGCCATCCCTGGCAAAGCAACATAGTCTGTTAATCATATCCTCCCAGGCTGACAAATATTAGACTGCATTTGAATGACACAAAAAAACTGAGCCAATTATTGAAGTCAATTAATATTTTGCTCACATTGGAACATCATCCTTGGAGACAGTACCATACCTGCCTTGGACACAGTCTGAGAGCTCAAGCATGTCTCACTTCATATAATCCAGGGAAGTACACCTTAAGTCATTGACACTGGCATGAACTATGACAGATTCATACTCATGTTTGTTGTTCAAGGACTTGAGTGCATGTGTGATCTGTTGGATCCTGACACCAGACAAACAACTGTCACTCTTTCCTTGCTCAGCTTGATTAGAGGCACATCTGCGTGTCTTAAAGTGGAGTCACCTAACAAGAATGTTTGGTTAGGTTGATGTCTGCCTTACAGGCTCAGCATGTGTGACTTTGAGACTTCTTGTGTTATTTGAGAAAGTAGGCTTAATATGCTGTGTGTGCTTTGTGCCTGTGATGGGTTTTGGATATCTTTGAGGTTTAGGCAAGTTAATCTTTAGAACTTCAGCACTATGTGTATTGTGATGGCCTTGGAGAGGTATAATGTGTGGTGTACTGCTGACTATTTTGGTGTCTGAGTTTACAGTGTGTGAGATTTTTGTCTCCAAGGATATTATATATGTACAGCTCTCACACACTGTGGTATGCTGTTTGAGTAATAGATGATCGTCAGACAGCATGAGATAATTCTTACTCTGTCCCAAGATATTCACTTCCATCTGGCAGGCTAAAGAAGCTGTGGGGAAGTGCTGCTCCATAATACTCACAGGAATGACTCTATAGGTAGGGATAACTATAACTGCTTGGAGATTGATTTTAGAATAATGCTTGAGTGGACTTGCTACTGGGCATTTAAATTTCCTTACAAAGCAATTAACCTGGAAACCTCCTCCCATCAGCAAGAACCAGTAAACTAATTATAGTAAAAAAAGCTCACTGATTTCATAATAAAATCAGTGCAAATAGTATCAGTGCACTCAATATTAAGCAATTTTATCAAAGGTCTTTTAGCCTGGTGAGTGATTTAAGGGGAGAAACTTTACAAAATGAAACTTATGTGCTTATTGTCAACAGCCAGTAAACAGGGAGAGGAAAGGAATTATGTTAGCAAATTATCACACGGGTCAGGTAACAATGATACAGTGGGCTTAACAGCACAATTACAACAGGATGGGTGGGAGGGAAAAACAATTAGACCCTTAGTTCTGAGCTGACTGCCTGGATCTGCCTCACTGCAAAGAGAAGTCCTAGGTTAGCCCGGCATGCTCTCAGTACACAAGAATGAAACCTGGGCTTGACAACAGTTAGATCACTTAAACAGAAAAACTGCAGTGCAACTATGTACTGGAATCACTAATATAGGCTTAAAGACCTTAGCCAAAGTGGATATAATCTGTTAAAATGAATGTAAAATCCAATCAAGAAGTGAAAACACTTATTTGTCTTTCTCTGTCTAGTAGAACTATTTAGTATCAGTAAATATTATTTTAGAATTTCAATTAATATTTTAATTGCTTTATTCATGTGATCCTTTATTACAGCAATTACAAGACTTCCCTGTGATGGCAAGATTATTCAAAGACAGTTTGGTCAAACCTCAGTACGGTGATTAATAACAAAACAAAGAAGATAGGATTTAGAACAGCATTGTAAAAACACTAAATCCATGCAGGAGAATTAGTGGTTTATTTATCTTGAATTTTGCAACTGCAGAATTTTTGAACTTGCCCTTGTTTTTGATATCCTTATCCTGTAACTATTACTAATGCTATATGCTCCTTATAGATGAAAAATTTAAGAGATTTGTTCCTAGTTAGTAAATATTATTAGAAATATATATATTCTTTGATGAGAACTGATATACTGAAATGTAAAGAGTTTTACTGAACCCAACAAAACCCATAAAACCAAATAAAAACACCATATTAGTATTTTTGCAGGGGAGGAAGGCCCTCGTACACCCCACCCCAATGTGTATATATATATATATATATATATATATATATATATATATATATATATATATATATATATATATATATATACTTCTATCTACTTATTTATATATCTATTCCAAGATCATACTACAGTGGGGAGAAGGAGAAATTCTATTACCCCCACTAAATGCTAATATCTGCCACTAAATGCTAATCTCTGCAAAAGTGCCCACATCACACAACTGATTAGTGTAAGTGAACAGAACATATCCATTTACCTAACACTGATAGAACACATCAGGTAGTGGCATGCAGTTTACTCAAGCACTTTACAGCATTTGACAAAATATTTTTGATCTAATACTTGAAGAGAATTTTTAGTAAAGCAGGATTAATGTAATCAATTTAATCCAATTTATGATGTCTGTATAGCCCAATTTAGAATGAAGATAAACTGCTCTTATGTTATTCACTCCTTTTGTAGCATAACACTAACACATTCTCTTATAACATACATTTTTTACCATCAAAACTGTAGTAAATTGTTTTCCTTTATCCTGTAACTGAACTAGTTTGTTTCATTGCTGTCAATTCGTCAGTTATTTAG
The DNA here is from genome assembly GCF_019279795.1 of Protopterus annectens. Taxonomy (NCBI): domain Eukaryota; kingdom Metazoa; phylum Chordata; order Ceratodontiformes; family Protopteridae; genus Protopterus; species Protopterus annectens. Next base: position 582,637,360 of record NC_056728.1, read on the forward strand.
TTATAAAGTGTAGACTAATGCTGCAGACTTGTATTACTCTTTAATATATTCATGTACTGAAAACCCTGCAAAAAAGTTGTGGAGCACAACTTTATGAACAAAGTGTACAAACTCATAGCAGTAGAAGATAATAGATATGCTAATCAACCAGTGATACAAGTGAATACGAATGCAAAAGAAAATAAATCTTTTACATTGTTATCAAAAAGAACTGACTTTCTATATTTATTTGTATTGGTACTGGTATTGAAATCCATCAGTTTAATTTTCCTGAAGCTCTGGTTTAAATTTCTGCCCATTTCACAAATGCAACTTGCATGTATGTATATATATATATATATATATATATATATATATATATATATATATATATATATATATATATATATATATATATACATATATATACATATACATATTTTTTTTCTTATGCCAGTGTACTTGCAGCCACAAAGAATACATATGTTTTGATCTAGTTGTTCTTCAAAACAAGGGTTTTCAGTATTTTTTATTGCTGAAAAGATAATTTTAAATTAATTTTATTGATGTTAATAGCCCAGAATATAGTACATGTTTTGTGAGGTGACAGCATTTTTGAGTTGTTTGGCTTGTTTTCAATCAAAACATAGACCATCTTCTGTAGTATTTTCCTGATTTGTTGTTTTTTTCTGGTTTGTTTGGAACTTTGCAGTCAGACATAGATTTCTTCATGTAGATTGTATTTGGTTGAGAAAATATTCTAATATGCATTACTACAAATGGACCACATTGCCCGTAACAGGAATACAGAAGCTTTTCCATTATGAGTTGTATTTCTCTTTTTGTGGATTCTTCATGTGTAGAGGTACATGGTGAATGTATGCTATACTAGAACAAAACAAGATACCAAAGAACATTTTTCATTTATTAATTCTAGTATTCCTTCCATTTCCTTTGGTCTTTCCACTTTTCCCCTAGGTTATTAAGCACAGAAGACTCAAATTATAACTTTTATTATGTCTAACTGTCATTAACTCAAGTATTTCAAATATGTTCACTCAGTGCGCATTAAAAAGTTGGATATTTTTTTATTGTACGCATGGTGCTTGACTAGATAACAGAATATTGTTTGGATTTCTGAACATTTCTAAAAGCAGCAGCTACATTTGGCACATGTTTTTCTTCTCTAGATTTGATAAATAAAGGGAAATACAATAGATTTTTTACAATATATATAAAGTGTGTGTGTGTGTGTGTGTGTGTGTGTGTGTGTGTGTGTGTGTGTGTGTGTGTTTTAAACCATAGTAATTTTTTACCCCATGCTCATGATGATCAAGGAAATACACTTCATGCATTTCATGTCAGGTTATATAGAAATAGCACATTTGAAATGATTGTTTTTTTCTAAAGTCAGATAACTAAATTTAGAAGCTAAAATACTGAAATCAAGCTTGCTGTCATGAATGCAACATGAAAACATCAGCCTAA
>NC_056728.1:582643826-582666111 GCF_019279795.1 Protopterus annectens
CTGATAGCCTAGTACCAACCTATGAAGATGGGGAATTTCAATTAGGCCATGTGCAAATAGGTGCAATCATGTATGTAGTAGTTCTTGGACTAAGGGGTTAAGAGGTATAGTGAACAGCTATAATGATTTAACTACTACATAGGAAATATATATGAATTGTTCCATTCCTATATGTAGACAAACTCTTGTAAAAGTGTTTTACTGAGTACTGTGCTATTTAAGTGATAAACCCTCATTAGCTCCCTAGACAACACCACTCCTTATTGGCCATCATGCCCATAAAGCCAACTAGTGAGTGGGTGGAAAACAATCGGGTCTTTTTGGCACACAGGGCAATGAGTCTTGGTTATTTGTCAGTCACATATCATTGCATATATTTCTAAACACAGGATTGTCTTGAACAAGCACATAAAATGTGTCACTAACCAATAGTGTGATGACTAATGTAAGATAGGGTTAGGAGATGTTGCTTTGATATTCATAAGTTTGAGGCAAGTAAAATTATATCTAGGACCTTCAGTTCTTAACATGTGACAGTACATGATCAGTTTTAGAGTAAAGAAACTTTAATCAGGGTGAACAATTCATAGCAGATTATACCAACATATATATGTATATTCCTACAACTAAATGATTTTAATTTCCACAAAAGATAATGCAACAATAGCATAGACCCTTCTCACAAAGAAAATAGGTTCTTTAGATTTTAAATGTAAATATGATGAAACTGCAGCATCATCATGGAAGATTAGGTGATAGTTACATAAATACTGTATTAATGAGTTTAATAAGTATTGAATTAATATTCTGCAGGTATAGACCATACTTCTAATTTAAAGGAGATGCTAATATTCTCAATTGCCATGTTGAAACATTGTAATCAGGTTATCCTTGTCTATGGCAAACCATTGCAGCACTCAGCTTAGAGTAACATTACAATATACCTTTGCTCTTCATAGCCTATGTGCTGGTCTTAAGTGAAAAGTTAAACTCCTAGATGGAGACAGAGGCCGAATATAATAGTACAAATTGTCTGGGAACTAGAATGGAAAGGTACCTCTCAACCTTTTTTTTTCTCAACCATTATAATTTTAAACTACCATTTTTTTAAGTTGTTTATATGCTAACCAACTCAATGAATCTTCATGGACAATTTTCTGCGATGACACAATCCACAAAGACAAAATAGAAGGAAGATGGAATGTCAAAGAAGCAGAGGAGGGGGTAGGTACTCAGGAAGCCATCTGAAGGAACAAACAGTGGTAACTCTGAGCATGACTGCAGTGGTATTACTGTGCAAAGCAAGCAATTTGTGCAGAAAGATGGTTGAGATGCAAACAGGGATTCCGGTGGAGAGGGAGAGTATTGTAGGCGTCAGAGAAGCAAAGCTGGAAAAGAATGGTAGTTACAAGATAACCAGAGTAACAAAGAGGAAAGAGTTTACAGGCAAAGAACAAAAAAAGGAAGAGGGACATCACTGCATGAAGGGGACAAGGAAGGGCCAGAGTCCAAAATAATGTATGTGCCTGACAGTTAACACAGAGGACCAGGCATAATTCTAGGGGACTGACACAGTGTACTGATCTTCCTACACATAAAAGGAGGAAGGCAGGAGATTAGAAGACAGAATAATGGACCAAGATATTAGGATTGGGTTATACATATATTGATATCTGAATCTCCTTTCAAGTTAGATATGGAGCGGCAATTTATTGACATCTTTTATAATAAAGGGTTTGGCCAACTAGTGTAGAACTGTATGAGAAAGGAAAGGATTCTGGATGTTGTCCTATCCAAGACTTCAATAATCATGGATATTCTGAGAAGATACGTTTAGCTAACAATGTGTCATTCAGAGTGGGGCAGGGTAAGAATATAAAAACAAAGATTATGGTTTGGGATATTAGGAGAAGGGATTATGCTGAGATGAGAAGAGGAGGATCAAAAAAGAGAAACTGGTCTAGGGGTGAAATGAGGACGTAAAGGAGTTATGGAAATAGGCCAGAGATGGAGTGCTTTGAACAAGGATTGAAGAATGTGTAAATGTGAAAAAGATGTTGCCAATGTTACTACACATGAATGTGAATCTATTAAAAAAGTATAATAAAAGGGAGAATGATAAAAGTAGTAAGGTGGGGAAGAGACAGTACAAGAATGGAAGCATAAAGGCCAAAGGGAGATGATAGCAGCAAAGATGCAATTTGAAATGAAGTCGGCAGAATTGGACAAGAAAGTGAACACAGGGTTTTTTAAATGTATATAGCAGAAGGCAGAAAGGCAGGGACAGACCATGAGATGCTGAGGAAAGACTATAAGGAGTGCACCCCAGACAACCTGTACTTGATCAGAAGCACAGTTCAGGGTGTCCACTGGGAGAGAATGGGAGTGAGTAGCCAGTGTCGGCTCAACCATCCTGTAGGAGGGAGAGTGGCAGCCAAGGCTCACTGCAATAAGCAGCATCTAAGCCTGGCAAGCTACATGCTGTAAAAGCAGTGAGCTGTTCAGCTGGGAGGTCGTATTTAAGTAGCAGCAAACATGCACCTCCTCGAGGACAGCAATCATGATGCTAGAAAGGCTGACACAAGGAGTGGGAGACACCAAACTCTCACAGCAGAATGATACTGTCCCAGCATCCTCATTCTCCTTAGCACCTTCAGATGGGGGTAATTTGAGCCTGGGAAGCTAAGCAGGGTCCAGTAGATCTAGTTAATGATGACAAGAACTGATGGCAGCAGATAATGAGTTGCAGGAAAGAAAAAAAGGACAGCAGTGTGATAGCAGAAGACTGACAAAGTTGAAGGACTAAATGAATTATTCTCAGTCTTCAAAAAAGAAGAGTATAGGAAGGTAACCTAGAAGAATGGATGTCAGGTAAATATGGGATGAGCATGAGCAGTGACCAGTCACCAAGACAGAGTGCAAACATGCATAGGGACAGTACAGCACATTCAGCAGGCTGTCTACTTACCAGGGTCATCTTAGTTTTTCTTTTCTTTCTAATGCTGCCTCATTTCAGCTCCTCTATGTCACCTCCAAAATAATCCCATCCTTGGAGGCTCCCATGCTTTGGCAATGCCCCAGTTTGATCTATACCAGGGAGGAGGTCTACCTTCTGGGAGCTCATTGCATACAGGGATTGTGTGTGCAGGTTCTTGTAATTCATTCTGGCACACACCTCTAAGTGGGGATGGACCAGGTGAGAAGCCCTCATACTGCAGGTCACAGTGATTTTTTCCCTTTGGTTCTACTCCCAAACATGTTAGCACTGTAAGCTGTGTAGGTAATAAGGTGTGTGTTCAGAAGATGTGTCCTCCCTGGGCCTTGGACAGTCATGCCTCCACACCCACTCTGCCCCTTCGCCTGGTTGTTGTTCCAAGCCCTGGCTTCCACCAGGGCTTGATGGATGGTCCCAACCACATTGGCACTATCCCTTCTCTAAAGAATAGGCATGACTGTCCTCCTTCACAACTCTGTCAGATGTTAGAGTCAATAACTGAACATGGGTCACCTGGCCCTAGTCAAGGTTTCATTGCTGTAAGCCAGAAGGCTGGCAGGGTCTTCTGAAATCTTGTCAATCTATTGGTGCATCCTTAGGCAGAGACCTTCATTGGTTCACTCACTAGTGTAGAATTGCCTGAGGATGACTCAATGATGAAAATTACTGTACCTTATGAGAGTGAGAGAAACAGAAAACTCCAGAGAAATACAAAGAAAGTCATGGAAAAAATTCTGAGGGAAGGGTTGGTTGCTTTTCTAGAGGACAGTGATCTATATTACAACAAGTAACGTGGATTCATGATCAGGAAGAGCGGTCACTCAGATATGATCGAGTTTTTTGACCATGTTACAGGTGAAGTTGGCAGTTAAATACCAGTAGATGCAATCTACCTGTACATTAGCAAGGTCAGTGACATGGTCCCACATAGATGGCTGCTAGAAAACTATATATGTTGAGGACATAACCGAAAATGAAAAACTGTACTGCAACATGGTTGAGGGATGCGGTGCGAAGTACATTGCTCTGTAGAAGGGAACTGATGCAGTAATGCAGATGTCTTTCACAACAGAAGGCTTTGGTCTGTATGTTTCAAACTTATCTTAGAGAGCAGAACATAAGATCATCCTCTTCACTGATAACAGACACCGACGGAACACTGGAGGATAAAGAAAGTCTGTAGAAGATCAAGAAAGGCTGACAGACTGGATGGGAAGGGGCAGTTGTGGTTTAGTGCAGAAAAATGCAAAGCACTGCTTTTTTTTTTTTTGCTACAACAATCTTCATGCAAAATATCAATGGTGAGGGGCTGTTAGCAAAAAAGCAGAAAAGTAATCTGGTGGGGTTGATTATACCTGGACAAGACCACCAAGAGAAGTAGTAGCTCACAAATGGCAGACATAAAGAGAATGCCAGGTGTAATCAGAGGAGAATGAAGTCCAGAAACAAAAGTAAAATGTACCCTGTAGATCTGGTTGTGGTTAAGCCACACATTCAATACTGTGTGCAGTTCTGGAGGATATATACAATATATATATATATATATATATATATATATATATATATATATATATATATATATATATATATGTGTGTGTGTGTATATGTATTTATATTCCTATACCTGTATGTACAGGTTGTATATCAGATTATCAAAACCTGTTAGTCAACCTGCACTGCAGCCTTGCAAAAAAATAGACTCCAAGCTCATTACAATTTGGAAATGATTATCCCATTCCTATATGTGATGAAAACTGAAGTTAATCAATACAGCTGAACAAAATGGACATCCACACCTTCCAGTCAGTAATAATTATTGAAGCTTTACATATTCATGTGTGTATGTGTTTGTTGTACCATTTTGCCTATGGAAATGTGGAATCATATGTATAGCCACAATTTATTTACTGTATGTGCCTTTAAGTGTAGTTACAGAGAACTATTGAGTATACTTTTAAATACAGGAAAATGCAACTTGTTTTCGTGAGAGAGATAATTTAAGCTGTTTAGTAGAATTATGGCATAGTAGTCTTTGTATTAAAAGACTAGCTAAAATGGTAAAAATTAATAAGGTAGCTCTTCAGTCAAGAATTTCAGAGTGAAGTAAAGTTGGAGATGTATCCAAAGAAACAAGACTTGTGGCATTTAATAGCCTAATTCTTGTTGATATGGCCTGAGGACAATTCAGGTGAAATTTTTTATTGTGTGATTAAGCTGAGGAGAAGGCCTGGCAGCTGTGACCTGGCCTTCAGACAGCTTGGAATATTCTCTTGCCTCATTATTGGGATAAGAGACATTATAAGGAAAAATATGTAATGTGCAGCTAATAACAGCTAGAGTATGCTGTTGAAGCCTATGGACCGTGTGCTGAACCATTTCATCTTGCTATGTACATAAACTTTGTCACTATTTTAAAATGACTGCACGAAAGAGCTGTAGACTCGTTTCTAACCTTCACAGTTACTTAGTGGACATTTGTATTCTGGACCATGTTCCATGATGAAGTAAATTTATACTATTCCTGACTTTGTGCTGCATTTCCATATATTTATTTATTTCCGTATCTCTCTTTATCTACCTACCTATATATATATATATATATATATATATATATATATATATATATATATATATATATACTGTATGTGTGTGTGTGTGTACATACACACACACACACACACACACACACACACACACACACACACATATATATATAGTTTACTATCAAAATTAAAACTGACAAAAAAAATGTTCAATTCAGCGACTCACAACACTGAAAATGGAACACTAACTAGGTCAGTATGTCGAACATCATGCCAATTATTTGAATTTGGCATTATTCGACATACTGTTTCCCCGTACCTTTCACAACAGTAACTTATATTATGGTTGTCAGCAGTACGAATGTACTGCACAACACTGCACTTCATGTGTGACCCCCCACACCCCCTGCAAATTATATATTCCAACTCTGAGATCTCACTACAGTGGGGAAAAGGGTACATTTTCTGATCTGCACTGTACCGTGACCTCTAGTACTTTGAATTGCTCACTGTTATACATAACTCCATGTGTACAAGGACATACATCTACACTTTCACCAATCATCCTCACTTTGTAAGCACCTACATAAGTAAAACAAAGCCAGCATATTGCCCTTTCATCTGTAAATATACCACATGTACCCTATTGGAAGGATGTACTGCATACTTATAGAAATCATTTATGTTGTCAGGGATCCTGATTATCAAAGCCAAGTGCCTTCAGTGGGCAAACAAAGCTAGATTCCATGACATTTTGTACTCTACCGGCAGTAGGATACAAGGTCACTACTTCAAATAAAGCTGTTCTAAGGTAAGGATGCAGACAGCATTAAATCAAAATGATATCTCTGAATAGCATATATCACTCGATGTTTTGAACTGAGAAATTTTTACCATTCAGGGTCTTATCAACATTATGACTTTCTGCAATCCAATGTGTGATAATGTCATCATTACTATTAAGATAATAAACACACACACATATATATATATATATATATATATATATATATATATATATATATATTTATATGCGTCTATATTATGACATTGAACAGGCTGTTAAAAGAACGCCCTTTTATCGACACACATTAAGTGAAATACAGAAACCCTGAATGGCCACAAAAGCAATTTTTTTCCCAGTGGGAAAAAAATCGCTTGGCTAGTACAAAACAAAATTCAGACTGTATGAAGTGGGGGGGGGGCGTTGCCCCTCACACACCCCATCTGGGGAGCTGTGCCCCCACACACCCCCTACCTAAATATAACAACTCCGAGATCAGACTACAGTGGAGGAAAGGGCAAATCCCCGATGACTGCCAAGTCATTTTTTCCCCTGGGAAAAAATAGCCCATTCGATGCCATAATATAGACCTATATATATATATATATATATATGTATATACACACACACACACCATATATATTGTAGGTATTCAAAGTGATCTCCTAGTTAAATCATTTTCATCAGTTATGATTTATGTTATTTCTCCAGTCTGTTAATGGCAACTATATATTGGATTAACCTGAAGTGCTTGTAGTGCTGGATCTGTAATCAGCTTTTACTATGTAGGTATGGGACAGAACTGGGAAACTCAGTAGTTATTACATGTGAAGTATAACAATGCATAACACACATGCAATGGATTTGTCAGCTGTAAGCTGTGGAAAGTGTTCCCATCAGCTCCTATTGAAATGTTGGCACTTGAAACGTCTAGTGCTTGCAAGACAAAAAGAAATCCAAACACACAGGAGAAGAACAAATTTTGAAAATCACTCTTCCTTAAAACCGCTTTTTGCAGGACACAATCCTCTCATGCGCCACCATGCACTGGGAGGGGGTGTATGAGGCAAGCCCCACAGCAAACCTATGTATACCAACTTTGAGATCACCACACCTCAGAGAAAAGGGAGTTTTCTGAGAAATGCCATCTTGGGCTTAGTATACATCAGTTCATTCTTTTGGCCATTCAGTCTCTGTTTTGGGACTTTTTCTAGCAGGTCCTGGCATTTCAAATGGTTATCATTCAGACCACTAGCAAGAACCTTCCATATCTACAAGGCAGGTTTCCACTGGTCTGATCTTCTTTTTTAATTTCTTCATAATATATTTATTTTTAAAGTTTTGAAATCATGTAAATCAATGTTGTAACATGAACACAGAGACTCTGGACAGCACCGAGTGGCACAGTGGTGCAGCTGTTAATGTTGTCACCTCACAGGAAAAGGTTCTGTGTTTTGATTCTTATGTGGTGTGCCTTCTGTGTGGAGTCTGCATGTCCTCTCTGTGCTCACATGGGTTTCCTCTGGGTACTTCGGTTTCCCCCCACATTCCAAAGACATGCATCTGGAGTGTTTCTCCCCAGGCCTCCACTGAAAATAGGCTCTGTCCTAGTCGGACTTTCCCACTCAACAAATGTTAAATAAAATAAAATAGAATAAACACCAGCCTTACTCATTGCCAATCCCTTCCTTCTCCAACCAAGATAAATGTGCACAGCTGTAAATCAACAATTACATAACTTCGATATGAGCTGCAACTGGATAATCATTCTTTAAAACTTAGATATGATTAAAATGTGTTTCCAGTTCTTGACCATGGAGCAGTCTCACCAGCAATGGAACAATGATTCTTGTGTTCTACAACCATTATGACATACTTTGTGAGCTGATGAAGTCCACATATTTAATTTACTAGGTCCTAATTAAGCATAATGAGGCACTTTTCTCCAAAGGCTGATACTTCAAGCTTAATTCATGAAATAGGCAAGGCACTGCACTGATATCTTCTGATTGATTACACACACACATATATATATATATATATATATATGTGTGTGTGTGTGTGTGTGTGTGTGTGTATATATATATATATATATATATATATATATATATATATATATATATATATGGGTTTACTACAGTTCATGGAAAGTTCCTTTCACTGAAAGTCAAATCAGTAGGACCACTTCACTGAAAGCTCACTTCACTGAAAACATATTTTACTGAAACTTGTTTCGTTGAAAGTTATATATAGCCTTTTCCCCACTGTAGTGCGATCCTGGAGTTAGTATATAAAGTAAGGGGGGGGGGCGGCATAGCCCCCACATATTATAAACATTTTAAACTATGCAGATGGATACTTACAAATGCAATTAATAACTGTTTCCAGAAGACAATATATAACTAAAGTATGTGGGGGGGGTTTGCCCCCCACACCCCCCTTACTATATATATACTACCTCCAGGATCGCATTACAGTGAGGAAAAGGCCATATATAACTTTCAATTAAATGAGTTTCAGTCAAATGAGTTTTCAGTGAAGTGAGCTTTCAGTGAAGTGATCCCAGTGATTTCATTTTCAGTGAAATTAACTTTCCATGAAATGTAGTAGACCCATATATATATATATATATATATATATATATATATATATATATATATATATATATATCACTATCCATATTATCACAAATAGTGTATGATTATACAGCTGCCCTTAAGTATTTTGGTAATATTTTTGCTAGTTTTGGTTTTCAATGTTGGTCTGGCAAAATGATTTCTGACGATATGTACATCTACCTGTTCCTGTTTGTATTAAGTGCATTTGCGTAATTTCTTTTCTGCAGAATATTTATTATGCTTCTTTAATTCTGACTGGTTTACTTCATCACAATGTGTGTGTGTGTGTGTGTGTGTGTGTGTGTGTGTGTGTGTGTGTGTGTGTGTGTGTGAAAATGTATTTACTCTGCAATTTAACTTTAATATGGAAAGAACAGAAAATATTCAGTAGAAATATTTTGAGTAGCCCATTTTAATTAAAGAATACTGGACTTAATTTTGGAGCTAGTAACATATATTTTGACATTTTAGAATTTCAGCAAGAGGTAAATGTATATATGCCAACTCCATGGCCATATCAAAATAAAGAAAAGGGAAATGTATGAAATTGAAGGAATCGTTGCTGGCACTCCCTTAGAATCAGCCCTGTTAGTGATTTTCTCTTGAGAGCGGTGATCAGGGTATTCTACATCTATGAGTTAAACATTATCAAATAGAACATCATCCAGGTAACACTCAATGGGTGCAGGAAAGCAACATGTAATTAATGAGCTGTTCTATTTCTCTAAATTTTCTTCCATTTATTCATGGTTAAAAAATGTTATTACTAAATGATCTGACCAAATGCTCAGGAATATATTTACCTAACCTGCACAATTTTTTTTAAAGCAAAACTATATATACTGAAAAATTAGTAATGTTTTGCAACACGATAGGAATATTTCATACAGTTTAGATTTTGGATCGTCTGTCTGCTAGAGCTGTGTAAGAATAAGAAATAAAAGAAAAACCTGCAATCTGTCTGAACGCTTTTGTAAATATAAGAAAGTTTATCTTGCAGTGATCAATTACATTTTGAATCTGTTACCGAACTAAAATCTCCATGCAGATTGTTATATTTTCAATGCAATTCACCAAGACCACTGCCTGTACTGTTAATAAAAAAATATCAGAAAAGGTGCATATAAATATAATTGTTCAAGTACATTCAGTAAATAAAATTTTAACCATAACACCCTTGGCATGCAGTCTTGAAAATACTTTTAAAACTGTGTATTTATTCCTCTTTAAAATAATTGCTATGCACAGTGAACTTTTCTTACATTCATAGAAAAATAGTCTATAATCCTTTCTGACATGCCTAATTTTACTTATCTTTTATTTGCCTCCATACATCCATTTCAGACATAATGCCATCACTGACTTGATTCCTTCATTTAATTAGGTGGGTAATTCCATTAATTTTAACTAATGCTATGTAAACCCCAGCTTAGTGTAAGTAGTACATATCAGCAAAAAAGCCCCAGCTGATAAAAGATAAATAATATCCCAATCCAACCTATCAACTGCAAAAAATAAAGATACTGATGTGCTAACTCCAATGTCATTAAGGAACATCTTTTTTCAAAAATATCCACACACAGCTTCTTATCCTGCCTCTACATAATAACTCATCATCAGCTTTGCAGTGAACTTAAAAACATGACTGCTATTTTTCAATCCTCCTAATGTTAGCAAACTGACATTAGCTCACAGTGCCGTCAAAAGATCTGCAGACATTTGTAAGATGATTCCTTCGAATATCATTATTATTCTTTTTTTTGATAAAAAATAAAGAGTTTTTGCCAATAGTTTTGAAAAAAAAAGAAATGCAGTAGTTTGAGTTATATTACGTCTTAGAACTCTTGTCTCATATCAAGGTTCTCTCATCTTGCTGCAAAGCCTTTTGGTGGTTTGAACAAAATAAATAACTTGTTGCAGAGTTTTTAAGCTTGGACTAGAACCCACAATCCCAGTATTCCTATAAAATGAACATTAAATCTTCATGATTACGCTTTGAGATTTATAATTGTATTTAGTATGGATTCATAGCTAATTGGAGGATTGTTTTATATTTTCTATATCTCTAATTGCAGTCATTCCTATTGATAAAATCTCGTTTCTGCATTCTTGTGTTGGATTGGTTCTCAGAACACTTTGTGGTCCTTTATGAATGCAATATTATGTTTGTTGTTATTTTCCATAAATACGTACAAAAACGCCTACTATTTCTTTACTTCTTGAACTATCATTGCCACACTTTTCCCCTTTGATTTACACCTGCAAACTGCATTTGGGATAGTTACTATAGGTCACATCTAAGTAGCCAGCAATGTTTTCAATTATAGATGTAGAACATATTTTAATTCCCTCAGAATTGCAGTAAAATAACAATTATGAATACAGACATTTTTAATGTTCAAAAACAAGAAAGTGAATACTTTTAGTAATTGAGCAAGTTCCCCTTGATTTCAGGGGTGGCAATTACAAAATAGGTTAAAAACCATAGAAAACAAATGGCAGATTAGATTGAGGGATGACCAATCTCCTGGATTAAATGAAAGCATTAATATAAAATGCTTTTTAAAGGCTAAGAGATTAAAAATAAAGTACTAACTATCTGATATTATATATTTTATCTTTGTATATATATTTTTTTAAATTGTAAACGTAATAGGGCTTTAATGAAATGCAAAGTGATTAATTGGTAGTTAATTGCTGAGTTGATTTGATTGGTTATTGCATGTTTTTAAACCTCTTGTTTTTTTTCTATTAAGGTATTGTTTTCTGAGGAATTCTGTTGACAAAGCATATTAAAATCATTTGATGCTAAAATAGTCCCCAGGATTCATAAAGCTTGCGCCAGGTGCAGGAGTAGCATCAGCATTCTAACACCAAATATGGCCACCGAGCGATCCAGGTACGAGCTGCTCCCACGTGCACTACCTGCATCCGCTTCGCCTGCACAACTTCCGAGCTCTGTATGCTAATTACCCCATGTGCAACAGTGTAGCATGCAAATGAAGGTATGTAGCGATCCAGGAAGTGCTGCAGGTGTAGTGTAAGCATGCAGAAATGTAAACCATAGAAAACAGTTTACATTTTTGCAAACATAAAATTGGAGCCATGGCAGCCGACCAAACACATGTATTATATTGTTAATATATGCCAATGGCTAAATATATAGCCATTAGCATAAAAAAAATGTACAAAATATAAAATTAACATTTAATATATATAGTCGCACTATCGCGACGTGGAAGCTCAGTGCAGTGGCGCGCAAAGGGGATCGCAATAAAAATATAAAAATATAGAATAAAACTGCAATGTAACACATATCACAATTTCCCCATAATAGTCAGTGGCAGGCATGCTACACCATACTATGGCTCAAGGGTTGCTAAGGGGCTGTGACAGTGTTATGCGTGGTAGCTAGGAATTAGTAGGCAATGCCATGCAAATGAGAGGAGTAATGCTGAATCACAGATTCCCCGCTGGTGTAAGGATGCACCTCACAGCATAGCATTATAACACTGAGGTGTGCCCTTGAAATAAAGATGACATCAAGAGAGGGGTGTGTCACCATTGCTGTAAGCACATTGGAGCATTGCTAAACCAGTTTGCCCCTAGCTAGACAAAGCTGCAGGATAAGGGTGTGTTGAGCTGGCCATAGCTTTAGTTTGCTGAGAGTACACAAGGTAACTGAGTATGCATGCGAACAGAGATGAAAACAAGTGTAAACCCGGTAAACAGGTTTGCGTGGTGTGCACTGCAGCTGAAACAGGAAGGATATAGGAAAGAAATAAGGAAATGCTGCAGCAGGAAAATTGGAGTACAAATGACTAATTAACACCTAGGCGCCTACAGTGGGCCATTGACAACAGCTAACAAGGCTGCAAGCAGCTACCTGTACCTGCAGAACAGGAAAGGGGAGGGGCTGTACTGCAAAGAAAACAGTAAAGTGTCAAAGCAGAACAAAGCCGATTTGCAGTATATCAGCTACAAGACACATTATGCCATGGCTGGGTAGGGAAAGTACAAAACAAGAAAGACGGCAGGTGGATGTTTGCCTGATAATGGGAGGGGATCCAGGTTTACAAGTGAATTAAAGGGCAACAGATTAATTAAGCCAGGCAAGCATATCTCCACAGTAAAGGCCCCATACTTGCAGTTCCCATTGTAAAACCCATAATTAAGACACGTTGCAACTGGAATAGCTCATACAAACCCAATGACATCAGCAGCATCCATGGCACAATAGTATAAAGTGTGAAAGCACCTCACACACATCTCTGTATTCCCATACACTCTGCACAAGTGGTGTATACAGACAGGGAACTTTTAGTATGTACATGTTAGGGGCTGCCATAGCTTTGATCCACCAGCATGTGTTGGAGACTGAAGGTGGTGTGGAGGATGATGCACATGACCACCTCAGGCACCAGAGGAGGAGGAGAGTGTTCAGACCCAAGGTAACCTACCAGGGGCTACATGATCTGGAGATAGAGCATTACAGGGTGGACAGGAACATCCTACAGCAACTTGTGGAGCTGTGCCAGCCATTCCTCAGAGCCAGAACAAACAGAGGGGAACTCATGCCAGTGGATACGAAGGTATGTGTAAGCCTGAGAATACTAGCTACCTTTCAATGACCAACTGGGTATATCATGGGGATCTCACAGACATTAGCATCCAGGGTACTACATCAGTTCCTGGATGCCATGTTACCACATGCCAATGAGCACATATACTTCCCCCGAATGCAGGAGGAGTTGGCCAGCAATATGCGTCTCTTCCACCGTGTGGCAGAATACCCAGACGTACTGGTTGCAATAGACTGCACGCACATACACATCAAGTCACCACCCGGTGAGCAGGGTAGGCGCTACATAAACCGCAAGGGATACCCCTCCATCAACTGCCAGGCCATGTGCAATGCCCAGGGCATTATCATGGATGTGTGCTGGCAGCCCTGGAAGCTATCACGACTCCCACATCTGGCATGCTTCACAGCTGTATCAGTTATTTGCCAGGGGGGATATCCCAAATGTCCACCTGGTGGGGAATGCTGGCTATGCACTGGAACCGTGGATGATGACTCCCATCAGAAATGCACACACACCCATGCAAGAATGCCATAATGAGGCACACACACAAACCAGAATCATCATAGAGTGTGTGCTTGGGATGCTGAAATCATGGTTCCGTTGCTTGGACATATCTGGTGGAGCCTTGCAGTACTCTCCAGGCACGTGTGCCCACATCTTCATAGTATGTGCCATGCTACACAGTATGATCCTGTGGAAAAAGCTGCAGCAGGGACAGAATGGTGAAGGCCCTCACAGCCCACCACCATTGCCAAGGGTCCCACAGGCACAGATGTATTCAGACCACAAACACCCTGAGTCAGCCCCTGTAGGCAGATGGAGGCATGTCCAGTATGCCCATGCCTTGGTGGCAAGGAGAGAACATATAGCACACACACACTGACAGTATAGGCACCTAGGGACTGACACCTTTCTCCATCTGTACACACAGTAAAAATGGATGGCATGCATGACTACCTGTAAATTGTCATGTATAGGCAGTCTACTGTGTGCATCCAACATAGGCAGCCCTCAACTATTGCACACACAACTGCCATTGGCACAAGGTAAGTCAACACCTGAACAGTAAATTAAGCTATCAGCATGTGTTGATGCTGTATGTATAGGTTCATAGGTAGGTACTTGGCCAACTGCCAGAGGCCATTCATAAGCCCAGTCAAAATGTGTCAGCTTTTGCCACCCCATTGATTCATTAACTGTCCCTCTGTGGAGCAGAGCCAATGGTGGGATCCCTGGGGTGCATCTACTGTTCCACATCCACTCTTCAAGGTTTCACTTGCAGAGTGTTAGTGAGGGGCTCTGTATAATGTAGTTAGGGATGTTGCTCCAAAGTATGGGGAGTGTCTATGACAGGAATCCGTCCCTCCAGCATCTTCCAGTTATTGTTGTGGCAAGGTTCAGCTCACTACAGTGTGTGGCTCACTGTGACATGGATTCCCATAGGTGGAGCATATCCATTAAGCCTGAGTTTGATATGGTTGTGTTGGCCAACAGAGATCATCTCTGGGTAAACGAGATGCCAATGAGTAAAGCAGGAGTTTATTCAGTCTGGCTGCATAGGGCATATGTTGGAGGCCAGTAATCCCCTTGGCAAGGTACATTTGTGGACCTCCCAACTGTTGGAAGTGTCTTCTGAGGTACATCCCAAATGGATTATTATACCCTATGATGGGACTGATGAGTGATGAGTAAAGGGTCACTATAACCCCAGTATGTCTAGATGGGAACCATTTAGTAATCAGATGGCCTACATAGAAGGATGTCCTAACTACTTTGGAGATATGATTGTCAAAGGGGAGATCACTATCTACCTTAGTCCCCAGATACCCCATTACCTCATCCATATTAAAGTGGCTGCCACTTATGTGTTAATATGTGGGTGCTTAATATTCCACAACGGAATGACCATGCAGTTAGCGGCACTTGGCTAATCGGCTAATGGGATGAAGTTGACACCCTGTGTCGGTCTCTGTGAGGCCCCATGAGGAATGTCTGTGTCAGCTGGACTATCAATCATGGCTCCCAGTTCGCAGTCATTGCCAAACATGGTCTGCCGTAGTCCACCTGTGTTTGCCTGTACCTCTGAAAAGTATATGCCAAACAGTAGGGCTCCCAGGACTGAGTCATGTGGGATACCAGTTGTGACTGGTCAAGAGTTGGACCTGGAGACCGCTAGTCGTACCATGTGGGTTCTGTGTGTAAGCCCGTTGGCAACCCAACCTGTGATATATGGGTGTATGTACAGGCTGGTGTGTTTATCAATAATACCTGAGTGGGGCATGGTGTCAAAAGCCATGGTGAGGTCCAGGTAGTATTTGTGAACCACCTCACCGATCATCTAACGTCTTGGTGAATGTATGTAAGACGTCAAACAGGTTCAGTAGGCATGAACTGCACTCAACCAAGCTGACCTGGGTTGGTTCATGTGTTTGGAGGTTACCAATGTCTTTTTAAATGAGTGCCATGAGGATGCGATCCATACCATTGCAGACCAGGCTGGTCAGGCTTATGGGGTGGTAGTTACCATGGTCAGTTGTGATTCCACCTTGATGAAGTGGAATAACCGTTGCCACGTGCCATTGTATGGGCATGTAGCCTGTGGAGAGGCTGAGGTTGGAAAGCTTAATTAGGTGGGGGGGTCAGGTTGTCTTGTACAGTTTGCAAGATGCAGTCTGGGACAATATCTGCCTCCATTGATGCTGTGTTCTGCTGTTAGACAGGGCCATTTCCACCTGTGTGTCTCTGATGTGTGGGATACTGTACCTTTCAGGTAGTGTTGTGGGCTTTTTAGGGGGTGAAGTATGCACTAAATGTATCTGCAAGGATGTTGGTGATATCACTAGGGTCAGCATAGTTTGTGCTATATTTCACTGGCACAGTGCAACTCTGTGTGTCACAACCTAGATCCTTGACATAGCCAAAGAAGGCTTTGTGGGTATCTTTTGAATCCTTGTGTATTTTCCTGCTGATGTTAGCTTTGGAAGATGTCATGAGGGACCTATGTCTCATACAAATAGTGGTCACGGATGTCTGCCCTTTGTGGGATTTGCTGTTTGTCTGGAACACTGTCCTACTTCTGTAGTATAGCCTGTTTATTGCAGAGGTCTACCGACTGGTGTCATTGTCTAGGAGGAGTGAGTCTTGGTTTACCAGTGATGGCACGATCCATACATCCATGTAGGTGCTTATAGACTGCATTTGTAAATATGTCTGTATCTTGAGCAGTGTTTCCCCTTAGCATGGGGGCTGTGAACCCCCCCCCACCCCTGTCACTAGTAGTGTAAATTTAGCTGTAGGAAAGGTATACACTGTGGTTTCCGTGGTTGGGGGAGATGCTTGGGTGTGGAAACAGTGAATAGTTCATGGTCAGATCTAACCAGTGACTGGTTAACCTCCGCTGTGGTGCACCTGTTGCCCATGTTAGTAATGACCACTTCTAGTATGTTTCCACCCCTCATTAGGGAGGTTACCACCTGATACAGGGCATATGAGGTGATAAATTCCAGGAAGCGCTGGGCCTGGAAGTGAGTACTGGAGTAAGTTTCCCAGTTAATGGTATGGTAGTTGACATTGACCAATGGCAGGGTGTGCATTAGGACTGTCATGTTCTCCACTGTCTCCAGGTAGGTGGAGTGGTGGTCCTGGGTCATGGAGGGTGATCCGTAGCAGGCCACAGTTTACATTGCAGTTGTGGCTGATGTTAGCTGCACATGGATGATCTCAGAGGTATCATGCTGCCCCACTAACCTGGAGGTGTAGGTATCCCTGATGAATATGGATACACCCCCTCCATGTCTGTGTCAGTCCATGTTCTGTGGCTGAAATGTGTGGTATGGGTTAAAATCTGGTAGTGCTGGTGTGCTCTCAGGAGCATTAAGACAGATGTCAGTTACTGCACAGATGTTGACGTTGTCCATCCTGAGGAGTGCTGTGAGTGCATGCATGTTGTGATCACAACCCCTGGTGTTGAGTAGCATAACCCTCATTGATTCTGCTATTGTGCTGTTTATGGAGCTGGTATTCACCTTTGAGACTCTCCTAAAAAAAGCACCATGGGGGCGCCAATAGCCTTGGCCAGTATTCCAAAGTCTAAGGCTGACACATAGGCCGGTATGGTATTGTTGCATGCATGTTTCCCATCTGTGCTTTTTTCTCATCTCTCCTGTAGGTAACCTACTTGTAAGCAATAGAAAGCCTTAAACTTATACAAGTCTTCTAGCTTCCAAGATAGGCTTTTGGAGTAACTAAGTATAAGTGTTCTGTATGTTCTTGCTGTACTTAACTGTTTCCTGACTACATGGTGATTTCTCACTGTATATTGTGATCTGAAAGTCTGTTTATTCACATATTATGGCTGTAATGGCCTGCACTTTAGAGGTTCACAGATAGCCTACTACTTATCTGCCCAAGGGCAATTAGAAGCATAGCTACAGTGTGTTGGCTTTCTCTGCACCATTGATGAAGTAACTGAGTCTCTGTCAAGCATAGCCAATGAAGCAATTCCAGGCATAGTTGTTGGAAGCTGTTGAAGACTGGGGTGGTGGAGGGTGATAGGGGCACTTAGTGATCTAAAGAGGGCATGTTAATGTGACAATTCAACACCATTCAATTTCCCTAACTGCTCTCGCAGCTATCAAACTGGACAGGCTCCCCCACCCCCTTGCTGTATGGTTCTGGGATACATGATCCCAGGGATGTATATTCTGTTACCCATTCACACAACAAGGTTTCCCTTGAAGTGTGTCAGTGAGGGGCTATGCCTAATGTTTAGGAATGTAATGTTATTGTAAGAGTAAGTGAAGCTCAGTTGGTTTGGGGTCCTCCGCCCTTTGCTTAGCCTAGCTTACACATAGAAATCATCTAAATAGGAAATAGGCGGAAGCAACGTTAATGTAAACAGTGTAATGTTACAGCATCTGCATAGTATCTGTGCATTCGAGGTCCCAATCCCAATAAAGGCAGGGATGTTTATCATGTTCAAAAGTATACCTTAACCACAGCTTGCATATATAGGTAGTAATCGTCTGTATAATAAACATTCGAAACACCCATATAAACCCATGTGTGCTGGAGAGTAAAGTCAACAGAGAATGTAATGTTATGTAAGCACATAGTGAGATGTTACTTCACTGACATGTATATATCCTGAGTAGTTAGCGGATGTGGCCATGTTTGCGCGCACAGGTTATACCTTACAAAGTTTGTTTAACTGTGTTTAACTGTTGCTATAATGTCACACAAACACTTTTAAACATGCATTAAAACTGCTTAAATGAGCCTTATTCTGGAGTAAAAAACATTTTTAAAGCATCGTAGGTGTTGAACCCTGGACCATGCACACTATAGTCATGGGACTTACCACTAAGCCATCTAAGGTGTATACATGTTTCACAGTCTTTAGACTACACCTTATACCATATGCATTCCACTGTAATGATCACAAATGGGACAGTCACTTTATGTACATATGTACAGTACATTGTAATGTACTGTAGTTTGTGAATCAACACATTCAAGTCTACATATGTATTACTGTTACAAATGAATATGAAATATATATATATATATATATATATATATATATATATATATATGTCAGTGATGTCTGCACACACATATGTATATAGTATATATATTTATATATATATATATATATATATATATATATATATATATATATAGGTCTACCTGACAACGTCGAAAGCTTAGAACGCCGACAATGAGAACACTGACTGCAGAAGATTGAAATTGAGAAGACCGACGGATGAAAACCCCGACGCTGAGAACACTGACATGGGAAAAGGCTGTGTAAGTATGCGGTAGTGACGGACATTAGGGTGCGAGTAAGGTAAGTGTGCGATATTGGCGGTCTCTAGGGATAGGGGTGGGTTAAGTGAGTTAGGGTTAGGGCGCGGGTTAGGTAAGTGTGCGATAGTGATAGTCTTTGGGTTAGGGCGGGTTAAGTGAGTTAGGGTTAGGGCGCGGGTTAGGTGAGTGTGCGATAGTGACGGACCTTAGGGTTAGGGTTTGAGTTAAGGTTGTAGATAGTTGTGTATGTGAGGTTTAGTGTGGGTTTGTAAGGATTTTGGTGTGCTTGTGTTGTGTGTGTGCTTTTTGGACAGGGGATTTGTTTAGTTTGTTGATTTTCGGGATTATGGTGTCGGGCATGTGAGGTTTCGTGTTTGTGAACTGTCGGTTATGTGGTGTCGGTGATTTCGTTGTCGGTGTTGTGGTGTGTCGGTGTTGTCAGGTAGATCCATATATATATATATATATATATATATATATATATATATATATATATATTATACAGTTACATCAATAGCCATATATATAAACATCTATGAACACACTTCGTGACACAGAAGCACTCCAAAGGAATTGAAGTGTACACAAAACACATGCAGCTTTGGTATTATAACTATTAATATTAACCTAATTCACCATAGAAGGGATGGTTGTTGTGTATGTGAAGATTGAGGTGGGGGAGGAATGATGGGTAATGAAATCATGCATCAAGGTGGGCCTGGGTCGGATGTTCAGTAAGTGAACTGGAGGGGTATACATGGAGTATTGGGACAATATAAAAAGGGCACAAAACAAGAACCATTCTCATCCATAATACACCCTGTCATGTTACATTGCAACACCTAATTTCACAAACATATGAACATTAACATGTATCAGACATATGTACACCAACTGACTGTCACATTTGTTTTCAGTAGTGAGGAATGCCTATAGTAATATGTATATTGTAAATACCATAACATTTGTACATATCTCAGATGCCTTAGTGGTAAAGTCAGTGACTGTGATGTTCATGGTCCCGGGTGCAAGGGCTGTTAAGTTATTTTGAGGGCCAGAATAAGGGCTGTTGGATGGAGGTGGATTAAAGCACTCTTAAGCAGTTGTAAGCAGGTTTCCACAGGTTTGTGTGACGGTAAGTGGCGCCGAAACACTGTAAGCGGAGAAGCGCTTCACAGGTTTAACCTTTGCTTAACGTCATGCAGACCATGGGCAAACCTGCTTACAACCACTTAAACGTGCATTATTCACACTTTCCCTACCAGTGCCTACTCTGAGAGGTAAAATAATAACACCTTCCAGGATTAGAACCCGCAACCATGTACTCCAACCTCAGAGTAACCTAACACTAAGGTGCTGAGATGTACCTATCCTAGTTGTGTATGCAGACAGGTTAAAACACAAAAGGGAGGAATGTGTTGAACTAGGACAACCCGCCATGTACCCAGTGAAAGGTGTATGCTCATATATAGATATATAGATATATAGATAGAGAGAGATACATAGAGACATGTCGATATATACAGATTTACACACATATATATATATATATATATATATATATATATATATATATATATATATATATATGTATATGTAGATGTATAGATAGGTTAAAAACATCTACACATCTATGGAGGTACAGATAAACGTATGCAATAATATATATATATATATATATATATATATATATATATATATATACATATACTCACACACACATATGTATATATACATATACATATATATATATATATATATATATATATATATATATATATATATATATATATATATATATAAATGGGTGCACACACACATACATACGTGTGTAGACAGCATCTGAAGTGTTCATATCTGAGTATAACATGGACCATAGCAATCACACATTCTGCTCCCCCTAAGCAATATGAACATAACATATGAAGAGTATATGCCAATACACTATTACAAATATGTTCTATGGACACAGTCACCAACACAACTGCAATGACTGCAAATATCCATGACAGAAATATGCAGACAGCTTTCATTTTGCAAAACTTTATTACATTCCGATGTATTGCCAAAAGGATTCAAGGACTAACAGTACCTGCATGCTATACAGGAAGCATTTAAAAGTGCCTTAATGAATCAGCCTGCAATTACCATAGTATCAGTCCACTAAGAGATAGGTGTTCACATAGGGAAAGAACACCCACACACATATAGACGTTATATAAAAGGGGTTCCTACACACATGCACGTGCTAAGTACACCCACCAACATCTACCCCACAACCAAAATAATTACATCAATGCATACTGTCATACCATAAACAATTATTCAACTACTGTACAACATCTGCAGAAACCTTAACATACCTGGACATAGACACACTAACATGGCCCTATGTGAAATAGTTGCTGTTATACAATTGAACAGCTGCTGATGTTACAGGGTTTGTATGACCTAATCCCGTTTCAGAGGGTTGAAAGGTTCATACACCAGGAAGTGTTACCGAGTACTGATTATCAGCACAGTATGATACACATTAACACCAAACTAAATATGTCTGGTAAGCACACTGTAAACCCCCTAACATTATATGCATAGCTATGCAGCCTAGAGCTGGTCAAACATCCTAGCCAGACTGAAACATATGCAGAAGTATTAGGTACAGACAAACCCTGCACAAGTAGCAATGTTCAGAAATATAACAGCAGTACTCACATTTAGGCCAAATCCTCTAGGCATGACACACACTATATTACTGTTAGTCTCCATACAGCTGTTGCAATAGATTCCAAACAACACTTCCATGCTGTCTTCCTCACAAGTAAGGCAAAGGGACAATGCCCAAGTGGAGTACTCAATTATATTCCACTGTTGCCATGGTACTGGCTAAGGCAGTAGCAGCGCAGCTCATGTGCATATAATTAGCTACTTAGGAACACTGACTGGTTATCGGT
>NC_056728.1:582891823-582949323 GCF_019279795.1 Protopterus annectens
ATTATTGAAGTGAAGGGGCCTAATTTGACGTATGCTAGATTATCTTTATAAATAGCCTTTGCCAAGGAGATGAAAGATATTGGAAACAAAAATGCTTTTAGTGTTTCAAACAAACAATCCCAGTTTACAGAGTCAAATGCTTTTATGTCTAGACTCACCAACAAGGCTTCTTCATTTTCTTTGTTTAAGACTCTATTAATGTTAATATTCTTTGATATTATCTTGAGTGTGCCTTTTATGAATAAACCCAGTTTGGTCATTATTAACTAAAGGTGAAAGTGGAACCTTTATTTTGTCCACAAATATAGACAAAGATTTTATAGTCATTATTTAATAAAGAAATGGGTCTATACGATTTACATAGCTGCAAATATTTGTCAGATTTAAGAATAGGGGTAATCAAGGAGTATCTCCAAGAGGGAAGGATCGAATTTTTGTTTTGCACTTCAACCAGGGTCTTATGAAGTAAAGATATAACTGAATCTGGAAAAAGCTTATAAATCTCTGCTATGATGCCATCTATGCTGGGAGCTTTGTTAGGTTTAAGTTTTTTTATTTTATTTTTGATTTCATTTAGAGTTATTCATTTCTTGAGAGTTGTACTAAGATTTTCTGGGATGGCATTACAATTTAAAGTGATTAATTCTTGGGCTGTAATGTTTTTGTTTATATTAACAGAGTTATAATGTTTGGTGGAATAATATCTAAAGGCTTCTAATATATCTCCAATAGTAGAAACTGTCTTATTAGTACTTTCATGTAATAATTTTAAAATATTATTTGCCTTGGAATGTAATTTTGCTCTTAATGACAAATTGTGCATGTGTTTGGAAGTAAGAGCATAAGAGTTTAATTTAATTTTTTTTAGTGCTAAGTTTGTTTTGTGTGCCGGCATATCTAGATATTTCTTTTACTGCATTGATTTCTTTTTTGTTATTTGAGTTTAATTGTAATGACGTAGATCTAAAGGAGGTTAATTGAGATTGTAGGTTTTGTAGTTACTATTCCCATTCCTTAAGTTTTTTCTTATATCAGACTATATTTTTACCATAAATATATGCTACTAGAGCATCCAAAATCAAAATAATGTTTGTTTCAGAGTTATTATTTGTCTTTAAGAAGAAATTTAATTCTGATAATAACCAAGGTTTAAAGTCTTTTAGTTTGGTGATATAAGCAGGAATTCTAGTAATAGTATTTAGTTTCATGAAGAGTACTTGTATATCTAACATAAGACAATCATGGTCTGATAAAGGACAAGAAAGGATAGTAAAGGATGTGCACTTTGAATTTAAATCACTGGAGATAAGAACTTTATCTGTTCTGGTTTGAGTTTTAAATATATGATCAGTGTGTGTATAACAGAGTGATTTATTTTTAGAATTATATGTATCATACAGATTATGAGAATTTATCCATTTCTTAAGAATTTTAGCAGTGGATGTTAGTCTAAGTGGAGGACTACTTGTTGTATCAGAATTATCTAATAAGCAGTTAAAATCATCCCCTAGAATCAGATTTCCTTTTGATATACTATCAATAAGATTGAGATGTTGTTTAGCAGTTGAAGCACCCAGTTCTAGGAACCAGTAAAGGCTAGCAAGCATCCAAATTCTATGACTGAATTTTAGGATAGTGATAGCTAGTAGTCCCTCAGGGTCTTCATGCTTATATAATATTTGAAGGCAGATAATATTAATCTTCCATAGAATCATCACTCCTGTCCTTTTAGACTTAAAGCATGAGCTAGTATCGCATAATTGTTTGGTTTCCATACATCCTTTTCTGTATTTTTAAAATGTGTTTCCTGTAGGAATATTATTTGTTGTTTGTTTAAGGGATCTCAAAAGGTTTGATCTCTTCTTTGAATTATTGATGCCATTTGTATTAAGTGAAGCTAAAGACAAAGACATGGTGAGTTATAGGAGTAATTTATCTAATGGTCAGTAATAACTGATTTTATTATCTTAAAGCATTCAATGAAAAGTCGAGACTTCCAAACTGTGATTTGTTTAAGTGACATGTTTGCAAGAATCATGATTGTGAATATGATGTGAAGTATATTATAGTGCAGAAATAAACAACAAAATAATCATATTAAAACATAGAGAAACAAATAATGTATTCCCCCAACACATACATGGAATTAAAAAAAAATCCCAGTTTGAAAGATGAGATAAAATCAATCAAACTGCTTTCCCAAACCATCATGAGCATACCTATCAGCTCTAAAATGTACTAGAAAACAGACTTGTGCTGTAAACATACAATTGATTGAACAGTTTCTGCTAAGTTCTTAAAACGTAGTGAGGAAAAAGGAGAAATGCTCATATATTAGTATCTTAAGTTACATATGAAATACTGGATGTTGAGGTTCCTGTCTTTGACATGAATTACTATATGAGATGAAATGAGTTTAAACAAATGCAAAATCTTTATCTAATAGCTACAGTCAATAAAATTAATATTTTAATTACTTTATCCAAAAATGAGTAAGTAAAAAGAAAGTTGGGCTCCCCTTTCACAATATACATATATATATATATATATATATATATATATATATATATATATATATATATATAATTAATTTCAAAAGACTGGTGCACATATATTAGAAAGTATTGTGACCAATAGTAATGAACATCAAATGAGCCTATAGCCTGGCTCAGACATTTATATCTAGTTAGAGTATATGTCAGCCAAACAGAAAGTCTCTCATTTTGCTCATAGGTTCATAGGTAGGTACTTGGCTATTGGCCCTAGGGCCTATATAAGCCTAGCCAAAAAGGTACCCTGGCTTTCGCCACCCAGGAAAATTATTTTCCTGTGGCCCTGTCGTGCAGAGGCACAGAAGTGATCCCCGGGGTGAATTTCCTATTTCCAATCCAATCATCAAGATTTTCTTGAAGAGTGCTAATGAGGAGCTCTGTTTGACATAGATAGGTAGTCTGTTCCAGAATATGGGAATTCTCTGGGACAGCAATCTATCCCTCCAGCATGTTCTGTTTATTGTGGTGACAAGGTTTAGGTCCCTACAGCATGTAGTGCAGTGGGATTGGGATTTCTTTAAGTGGAGCATACCCAGTAGCTCTGGGTTTGACATAGCTTTGTATGTTAGGCAGAGATCGCCTCTGAGTAGGCGATATGCGATGGAGTAAAGCTGGAATTTTTTGAGACGGTCTGCGTAGAGTATCTGTTTGAGGCCAGTAATCCTCTTTGTGAGGTGTTTCTGTGGCCTCTCCAGTTGTTGTAGATGTCTTGTGAGGTACATACCAAAAGGGGTGCTGTACTCTATAATGTGTCTAATGAGTGATGAGTAGAGGGGAAAAATGATCTCTTTTTTTCTGGATGAGAAACCTTTTGTGATGAGATGAGGCACGTAGAAGGATTTCCTGACCACTGTGGCAATGTGATTATCAAAGGAGAGACTACTGTCCACCTGTGTCCCAAGGACTCTTATCACACTTTCGGTGTTAAGTAGACTACCACCTATGTGGTAGTTCATGGGTACAGAGTTTTTACCAAAGGGGATGACAATGCACCTTGTGGCATTGAGCTTGAGGCCATGGCTTTGACACCAGGCATCTGTCTCAGTGAGGCCATTTTGTAGGATGTCCACATCATTAGGAGTTTCAATTATGGCTCCCAGTTTGCAGTCATCTGCAAACTTCATTAGCCAAAGACCTTCTGTGTTAGCCTGTACTTCAGAGAAGTATATACCAAACAGGAGAGGACCCAGGACTGAACCCTGTGGTACTTCACTTGTCACTGGTCTGAAGTCGGATTTGGAGTCTGCTACTTTCACAGTGTGGGTTCTGTCCATGAGCCAGTTGGCAACCCATCTTGTGACATAGGGATTTATACCTAGTTTAGTGAGTTTATCTATAATCCCAGAGTGCAGGATGGTATTGAAAGCCTTGGCAAGATCTAGATAGGCTGTGTGAACCACCTTACCCTCATTTATGTCTTTGGTGACTGCTTCAAAGAAGTCTATCAGGTTTAGGAGACATGATCCGCTTTTTACAAAGCCGAACTGGGTGGGGTCCAGAGTTTGGAGATTACCAATGTCTTTGTTTATGAGTTCCATGATGATACATTCCATAGCCTTGCAGACCAGGCTCATCATGCTAATGGGGTGGTAGTTCCCAGGGTCCGTCATGGCTCCCCCTTTGTGGAGTGGGATAACCGTCGTGGTGAGCCATTCAGTGGGCACAATGCCTGAGGTGAGGCTATGATTGAACATGGTACTTAGGTGGGATGCCACTTCGTTCTGTTGTTCATGTAGAATGCAGCCTGAGATATTGTTAGGTCCCATGGATGCTGTGCTCTTGGCTTTAGAGAGTGTGTTTTTTTACCTGTGCAGCCATGATTACAGGAACTTTGCATTCTTCCAGTATAGAGATGGGCCCTCTAGGGGGTGAGAGGGGGGTAAAGTTAGCACTGAACCTATCTGCCAGGATGTTGGCAATATCAGTTGGTTCTGTCTATTTAGTGCCATTGTGCTGTAACTTAGAGCAGATCTGAGTGTTGCCATTGAGATTCTTGACATAGCTATAGAATGTTTTGTGGTTGTCTTTAGAGTTAGTGGCAATTTTGTTTTCTTAATTAGCTTTGGAGGATTTTATGAGGGATCTCAGCTTCTTACTGAGGCTGACCAGGGAGCTCCTCCAGTCATGGGATTTTACTCTTTTTTTGCAACAGTTTCTTTCTTCTGTTGTACAGTTTGTTTATGGCAGAGGACCGCCAGATTGGCTTCCTTTTTTGGAGGATAGCATCTTGGTTCTGTTAGGGATAGCGTGATCTATGCACTCGTGTAAATGCTTATAAAGTGCAATTGTGTAGGATTCAGCAGTCGTATCTCTATTGTCCGTCTGCATGGGTGCCATGAAGTTTGCCACTTCTGTCTTAAGAAGTGTGAAGTTGGCTTGGAGAAGTTTTTTACAGTGGTTTCCCTAATGGGGGGTGGAGGCGGGATGTCAATGTCTAGTGTGATTAGCTTGTGGTCGGATCTGACCAAAGAGGAATTGACCTCTGGTGTGGAACACCAGTCACCCATGTTGGTAATGACCAGGTCTAGGATATTGCTGCCCCTGGTGTGGGTGTGAATAAGTTGATCCAAGGCGTTGGAATTTATGAATTCCAGAAAACGTTGAGCAAAGGAGTTGGTACATGAGTAGTTTTCCCAGTTAATGGTGGGGTAGTTGAAGTCGCCCATTGTTAGGGTGTTGGGTTGTACCCTAATATTTTCCAGTGTATCAACAAATGATGAATGGAAATCCTGGGGCATGCTGAGGGGTCTGTAGCAAGCTACAATTTGGATTGCAGTCTTGCCCAGAGTTAGTTGCACTTGAATAATCTCGGATGCATTATGCTGTGCAACTAGCCTGGAGGTGTGGATATCTGTTAAAAAATATATAATAGTAATGTGCATGCTTAGTGCATTTGAGGTTTAAAAAGGTTAATACATTTATTCTGTTCACACTGCATGAGTCTGCACAGCTATTAGAAACTTAACAAGAGACATTTCATTTCTGCTAATGTCATGAAACTTAACAAAGAGATATTTCATTTCTGCTTATGCCATGAGAAAATATGCAGCTGCTAGAAGCTTTGATAAAGAAAACAATAGATGCTTGAAAGTATAAACCATAGTCAGCATTACTTGTACCAAAGCTAGAAATGTACCTTGAATCTAGACAAAATGTAACACATGTATTAGAACTGTACAATTGAAGAATTGAAAAGATAAGTTGGGCTAAAATAAGCCCAAGACCAGGTTGTTTTCCGCAAAATGTTTTTGCAAGACAGCAAATAATCTGACCATGTCAGCAATAAGTTTGGTAACATTTTCTGTGAAACATACAGAAAGCCTTGTCCAACTACATCAGCAATAGAATAGTAACATTTTCTGTGTGACATGAAGAGAACTGTATAAGAATAACATACTGATCACCAAAGAGCCAGACAAATCCTGTACCTACATGCTTTGTCTCCTTGCTGCAAGTAATAAAGGGTGCCTTGCTTGAACCTAACGTGCATTGGTCTTTGAAGTTTTTTTCCTTTTACAGATTGGTCCTTCGGACCGGAACCCTCTCTTCACCTCAGATCAGATGGCCAGGTGGTTGAAACCGCACGGGGAAGAAACCAAATCGGTTCTTCTTATATGGAAAGTCCTCCAACTGAATTGTCATTCAAAAGAGGCCAGCCACTTTCTGATCTGTGACTGAAGGACGGGTCTCCGCAAATCGGTGATCAATCACGTAGGCTCAGGTAAGGTGAATCTACTTTTTTCTGTTTTCTGTTTTAGATCAGGGACTAGATGTGTATTGTTTTTGTCAGATTGTATTTTTCTTGCAAGTCAGGGACAAAAAAGATTGCTGTCTTGTCATAAATCAGGAGAAACAGAATAAGTAGGCAGTCATTCTGAAGAGACTATAACAAAATCCATGGTACCATGTTAAAAATTAAGAGAAGTTACGTAATGATCAAAGGGTAAAACAAAATGGGTAATAACTGCACAAAAAGACCCCAAAACCCACCGTTAACAGAAGACGCAAAATATATGCAGTCGCAGTGCGCTGACAATATTAGATATTATTCAAAATGGGTTAATAAATACGAATTCGATGGAAAATTAGAAAAATCCTCGCTTATCAAACTTATCAAACAGCTCAAAAATGATTCCAAGGGTTGGGTAAAAAGCAATGTCGATTAGGAATTCCTCAGGCACACAGGTGGCTGGAGGAAGTAAATCGTAAGAAACAAAAAAACAAAGATTCGAAAGCAATGTTTTTAGATAAGGAGGATAATAACTTAGTAATAGCATGAGCACCTCCACCTCCCTTACCAGAATATGAAGAAAGTGAACAGGTTAGTCCACCCCCACTATATCCTGTGGTCACTGAAGATAGAGATATTGTGAAATTAAAACTGACTAAAATTAGAAATCCCATTGGGACCAGGTCCCAAACAAAGGCAGGTAATTCAGAAGAAAGTATCGAGTTATGGCAAATAGTTAAGAATTCACGATCTATAGGTGAAGAAGAAGAAATATGCCTGCTTATAGAAGTACCCAATCCTCTAGCAGGTCAAGACAATCAGGACCCAACTATCTTAGTGTATAGACCTTGGACTCCGGAAGATAACCGGAAAGCCACTGAGGGAATTCCCCATCCAAAGGTTAATTTTAGAAAATTCTCAGAAGATTTACAAGGAATGAGGTTGAGTTATAACCTAAACGGAGAAAAAATAGAAAAAGTAGTTAGACAAATTGTAGGACCAGATTGGTACATGATTAGTGGGAACTGGAATCCCCGTGATGCTGCACAAAGACCCCTCCCACATAGCAGTGCAGAATTAGACACCAGAGTAAAAGGTCTTACAGACATCATCTCTGAAAAATGGAAACCTAGGGCAGACTTGACTTGCATTAATCAATGCATCCAACAAGAAGGTGAAACAATTGATCGGTATTATGCCAGATTGTTAGAATATTTTAATAACCACTGTGAAATGAAGGTTCCTGAAGATCAAACACAAGATTCTCCATATGAACAGCAGTTAAAGAATGCATTTTTAAAAGGCAGTAGCACGCCTATAAGCAGTTTTATTACAAAACACATGGTAGACCATCGTACAAGCAGGTTACAATCATTACTTGAATATGCTAGGCATGCCAAAAGGTATTTTAATAGCAAAAAGAAAAGGAAAGCTCAAGTATTTTCTGTAGAAGATGGAGAAGAAGTTTACGTAGTACAGTCCGGGAAAAAGGACAAGAGAAACGCGCAGGGAAACAAACAATCTGATCAGCGATCAGAGAACTTTGAAGGGCAGAAAAAAAGGGGAGAATGTTTTAAATGCGGTAAAAAGGGACATTTGGCAAGGGATTGCAAGAAAAACAAGAAGGCAACAACGGAAGACAAGGAGGGTGAGGACTGACTATATAGTAGTCAAGAATCACTAGAAGGGGCTAGCAAAGAAAGGACACATGAGAATGTGATAGAGGGAGTAGAGGAAGTGCAGGAAGTTAGTAACAATGAAGAAAATGAAATATTAGACCTAGCTTTATTGAGCTTGGAGCTCTATTTAGCAGACACGAAACCAGAAGCTACACTCTTGGTAGAAGGGAGGGAGGTCACATTTTTGTGTGACTCAGGGGCATCACGAACCCTGATACACCCCTCCAAACTGCCAGAAAACACAGAGTCACCTGATTACATACTGGTCAAAGCAGCTAATGGACAGCTGTATCGGGAGCCTCTCTCCCGTAACATTGCAATAAATGATCCAGTTTCAGGATTGACACAAAGAAGCAAAATTGTAGTTTCTGCAAAATGCCCAGTAAACCTCTTGGGCAGAGACCTCATGCAGCTATTTGGTATAGCGGTAGTTCCAACCATGCAGGGTAGGGAAGCACAGCAACAAATTAACACCTTTGTAGTGCAATCGGAGGGTGAAATGTTTTATTGGTACAGCCAGGACTTGGTTACGACTGGTCCAAGGACTGTGACCAAAGAGTTAATGAACCTAGCCATCAGCAAGTTCCCCTCCCTTGACATTGATAAGCAACACCTGTTGCACTGTAGCCTGTATTATTGCAACACACCAGGACCTGATAAGGAATATGAGCAAGAATTATTTAAGAATCATGCAAACAGATTGATATTGCGTAACCTTACTGGGACACAGAAGGGAACAGTGTAGCCAGCTGTTCATTGCCCCAGGAGTTCTTTGCACTTTATAAATCTAATCGATTACCACATATTAGCTTAACCAAAAACAGAAATATAGAGTGGGCAGACCTAGGAGAAAAAGTAATGAGATGGGAGAAACAGACAGAACTAGAACTGTCAGAACAAGGAATACAAGTACAAAAGTTGAATTGGATAACTCAGACCAACCCAGCTGTGCACTTGCAGTCTAGCGAGGACAGCTGATTGACACTCCTATTAAAAGAGGAAGAGAATGCCTTATGAGACATACCAGAGACTCTCAGGTCAACAGGGAAGTCAGATGTAGGACTCATTCATACAGCGAGACCAGTTAGTATCACGCCAAAGTCAGCATTCAGACCACAAAAAAGACAGTATCCCTTAAGAAAAGATGCAGAGGCAGGGATAAGGCCTATTATAGCAGCCTTACTTAAAGGAGGGATACTAGTAGAATCTCCCGATTCACCATGTAACACACCCTTATTTCCAGTTAAAAAGGCCAATGGAGAATGGCGTATGGTCCAGGATTTACAAGCCGTAAATGATGTAGTAATACCAAGGGCACCCGCGGTGCCAGACCCACACACCCTGTTGAATGATTTGAAACCTCAACAAAAGTATTTTTCTGTGGTAGACATCAGCAATGCGTTCTTTTCGATACTGATACACCCTGATAGCCAGTATTGGTTTGCATTTACATTTCAGGGGAAAAGGTATACATATACGCGACTACCACAGGAATATTGTGAGATTCCAATGATATCCGCACAAGAAATGGCAAGCAACTTGGAGGGATTCACCCCACCAAGAGGCAGTCAGATTTTACTTTATGTTGATGACATATTGCTGACGGCCCCCACCCAGCAGGATTGTAGAGAAGATACCATAGCACTTCTACAATTTTTAGCCGCTGAGCGACATAAGGTAAATAAAAATAAACTGCAGCTTTGGAAAAAACAGGTCAAATACCTAGGCTATGTAATATCCAAGGAAGGTAGAACGTTAGATGAGGACAGAAAAATAGCAATTTTGCAAGCACCAAAACCCACTACCAAGAAGGAAATGATGTCCTTCCTGGGTACAACTAATTTTTGCCGGAGCTGGATTCCAAACTGTGCTTTGGAATCTGCACCTCTGACTGACCTTATATATAAGAAGCCTATGGCAGCGCAGGATTTGTTACAATGGACGCCAGAGGCAGAATCTGCCTTCTGTTAACTAAAGCAGTTAATAGCGTCCTCATTTGTTCTGGGATTGCCAAACTATCATAAACGTTTTTTCCAAACTGTAGATTGTAAGCAGGGTTACACGACATCAGTGTTAACACAACAGCATGGGGATAAGCAACTCTCCATTGCTTACTACTCATCACAACTAGACCCAGTGGCACGGTCCTTACTCCACTGTGTACAAGCAGTAGTTGCAGCTGCAATGGCAGTACAGGCTTCAGCCTCAGTAGTCTTGTTCCACCCTCTCACTTTGAGAGTACCTCATGCAGTTGCAATTATTTTACTGCAAGAAAAGGTGGCATATCTTTCCCCTGCTAGGCATCTTTCCTGTATGACTATATTATTGAGCCAACCTCATATGACAATTGAACGATGCACGACTTTAAACCCTTCTACTCTGCTCCCGACCCCTGCAGACGGCACACCGCACTGCTGCCTGCAGGTAATTGAGCAAAAGACACTACCTAGAAAAGATCTCACAGATGTCCCCTTGGATGATGCCGAAGTGGCATACTACGTGGATGGCTCATGCAAAAGGGGTCCTGCAGGACAGAACCTAGTAGGATATGCAGTAGTCTCTGATACTGGGATTATAGAAGCAAAACCTTTACCACACAACTTATCTGCACAGGCAGCAGAATTGATTGCCCTGACACGGGCATGTACCTTAGCAAAGGGTAAATGTGTAAACATTTTTACTGATAGCCAGTAGGCTTTTTCTACTGTACATGTTTTTGCGCAACAGTGGAAAAAACGGGGAATGATAACATCTACTGGCAAACCTATAAATCATGCGCAGTTTATTTTAGATCTTTTAGAATCTATTCAGTTATCTCAGAAAGTAGCCATTTGTAAATGCACAGCTCACACCAAGCAACAAGATAGGATTTCAATGCGAGAGCTGATACAGCTGCAAAACAAGCAGTCACAGAAGTATTTCTTTTAAATGAGGAATTACAACCCTCTGAAACTTTAGATCTAGATATGTTAAAAACAATGCAGATACTCACTACGCAAGCTGAAAAACAGCGATGGATAAAACGAGGAGCAATCCTCGAAAAGGGGCTGTACATCTCTAGAGAGGGAAAACCGATACTACCCTCTAATTTGTTTTGCTATGCAGCATTGTTGAGCCATGGGCAGTGCCATGTCTCAACAGGGGGGATGGTACAGCTGGTGAACCAGGTGTTCACAACATACAGATTTGCAAACTACTCTAAAAAATTTTGTTTGATGTGTCAGATTTGTAACAAACATCATGCACAGGGGGTGATAAAGCCCAAGCAAGGGAGTTTCCCCACACCACCATATCCATTTCACACTATTTGTATGGATTTCATAGAATTGAACAAATGTGAAAATAAGAAGTATTGTCTTGTCATTATAGATATGTTTTCCAGATGGGTGGAAGCCTTTCCAACCAAAAATCCAAATGCAGCTACGGTGGCAAAAGTACTTGTCAAGGAAATCATTCCTAGGTTTGGTATTCCGGAAAGACTCTACAGTGACAATGTTACACACTTTGTAAATCAAACCATACAGCAGTTGAGTAAGCATTTTGGTATTTCTTTAAAAAATCATTGTGCATACCATCCGCAATCTGCAGGGCTAGTTGAAAGGCATAATGGTATACTAAAAAACAAACTGAGAAAATTAATAGCTGAGACAGGAAAAACTTGGTTGTACTGTTTACCCCTGGCACTGTTGAGCATGAGAACTGTCCCTACAGCAAAAGGATTGACTCCTTTTGAAAAACTATTTGCAAGGGCTTATTATACACCCCAGTGGAAACTTCTCATGTCATCAGACCAGGAAGCTGATTTTACACTAGCTGAATATATGAAAAAGTTGTTGAGTTCTAAACATCTGTTGCAGTCAAATTCTGTTTCAGATAGAAAACAAACCGAAACATCAGAAGTGGCAGTGATGCCAGGAGACTGGGTGTGGATCAAAATCATCAAGCGAAAAAAAACAGGCATCACCAAGGTAGGAAGGTCCCTACCAGGTGCTTCTTTCGACACCCACTGCAGTCAAGATAGCAGAATGAGCTTCGTGGATACACCTGATGCACTGCAAGCTGGTTAAGAACTTTGAGTTGGACGAAAATATTACCTCTCCATCGGGGCCCTCAGCACAAAGTCTGGCTACAAAGGGGGATCAGATCAATAGGATTGATCCGTCTCAACCCCAGTGAAGAAACCATCGGTGCTGAAGGTCCTATTAGGGCAGAGAGTAAGAGCACATGTCCAAAGTAAAGATGACGGAATCCAGTAAGATCCAAATACACCTACTTGGAAGAGCCGGAGAAAACAGAAATGCAAAACAACCGTTTCCACAAAAGTATTGCATAACCATCCTGTTGACTGTACTAGTGACAATAATCATTTTGTTGTGGCCATTCCTTTTTTCAGTCACACAAATTGAACTGAACAAGCGTGCAGAGTGTCACTCGAACTTTAACACTTACCAGGCAATCAAATATGTGTATGCTGAAACCTTCAATGTTTCGAATTACTGGATTTGCAGAACTTTACAAACAGCATATGGGGGATTACTGTTAACTTCAGTTCCCCTAGGAGCCAACAAGACCTGGGAAAACCTAATTCATGATACATCAGATGTCACATCACAAGATAAAGTAGCATTGCACTTGTCTGTTCAACAGAAGGGAACTGTGTGTTTTTATAGGAATGATACAGTCAAGGTGGGTTGGAGCAATTGCAATGTGACTGTTCCTTATAGATGCTACACTAAACCTGATAACATCAGATCCTATTGCAACACAAGCTATGATACATTTGTTGAACTGATGCATAGGACAATTGAAGAAGTAAAACATAATGCTGACCTCTATAAGCAACTGTCCATAATTGACAAAAAAATGTTTCATGCAGAGTCGGGGTATAGTAAAGTTACTACTAAAGTAGAAGATTGTTACTTTATATGCGGTAGAAAAGCATATAAATGGCTACCCGAGAATTGGTCCGGCAGTTGTTTTTTGGGGTACCTGGTTCCGGCCATACGACACACAGCAGTTTTACCTCAAGGGAAAATTCAGAATGTTCGAGAAATCAAGAAGCCTGTCAATCCAGTGGGGCAAATCAATGTGCACTGGAAAAACCATCATGCTGTGGGCTTAGGGAGCAATGGACTGTCACACATGGACTTGAGTGATACTGTTATATTGTGGGCAGGTGTACTGCCAGCATATGGATCAACGAAATCAATCTGGGAACTGAGAAAATTGCCTAAGCTTCTCAAAATAATGAGCAATGCAACCTTTTCTGCCCTAGAATTGGTGACTGATAAACTGACTGCCATGAGAACAGTGGTGCTTTAAAATCGCATGGCTCTTGACTTCATCCTAGCAGTGAGAGGAGGTACGTGCGCTTTAATCCTGGAGGAGTGCTGTTCGTATATTCCTGACCACAAACACGAGATAGACAACCATCTTGAGGTGATTCAGCAGGTGTCAGCCATGACCAAACCAAGACCAAATCCATTGATGGACTTTTTCCAGAAATTGTTTGGGGGCTGGGGCAGCATCCTGATGAACATTCTGATTGTCTGTGTAGGAATAATCCTACTGGTGGTATGTGTGAGCTGCTGCATCCCCTGCATAAAAAGACTGATTAAAAATTTTGTAGACATTTCAGTTTCAGAAACCTTATACCAAGATGCTGAACTTGAATAATTGCTAAAAAACTGAAAATGCTTTCATGAGCTTAAACTGAATGACTCTCTTAACTGCAAATCCTGAGCAGGTAGAGGTTAGGGGAAGAAAAAACTGTTTATGCTTATCTTGAAAGTAGAATAAAAATATTAAAAGGGGGGAAATGTTAGAAAAATATATAATAGTAATATGCATGCTTAGTGCATTCGACGTTTAAAAGGGTTAATACATTTATTCTGTTCAAACTGCATGAATCTGCACAGCTATTAGAAACTTAACAAGAGACATTTAATTTCTGCTAATGTCATGAAAATAACAAGAGACATTTCATTTCTGCTAATGTCATGAAACTTAACAAAGAGATATTTCATTTCTGCTTATGCCATGAGAAAATATGTAGCTGCTAGAAGCTTTGATAAAGAAAATAATAGATGCTTGAAAGCATAAACCATAGTCAGCATTACTTGTACCAAAGCTAGAAATGTACCTTGAATCTAGACAAAATGTAACACATGTATTAGAACTGTACAATTTAAGAATTGAAAAGTTAAGGTGGGCCAAAATAAGCCCAAGACCAGGTTGTTTTTCTCAAAATGTTTTTGCAAGACAGCAAATAATCTGACCATGTCAGCAATAAGTTTGGTAACATTTTCTGTGAAACATACAGAAAGCTGTGTCCAACTACGTCAGCAATAGAATAGTAACATTTTCTGTGTGACATGAAGAGAACTGTATAAGAATAACATACTGATCACCAAAGAGCCAGACAAATCCTGTACCTACATGCTTTGTCTCCTTGTTTCAAGTAATAAAGGGTGCCTTGCTTGAACCTAATGTGCAATGGTCTTCGAAGTTTTTTCCTTTTACAATATCCTTAATGAATATGGACACGCTTTTGCCTTTAGTGCTTCGGACCGGGTTAGGTGGCCGAAAGGTGTGGTATGATTTATAGCTTGGAGCTTTGAACCAGGTCTCTGTCACTGCACAGATGTCGATGTTCTCCATTTTAAGGAGTGCCTCAAGTGAGTGCATTTTGAGGTTTAGACTTCTAGCATTGAGTAGCATTATCCTCAGATTTTGCTTTCTTAAACCTGTTACGGTGTTGAATTTGTTATTTGAACCTTGCCTAAAAAGGCACTATAAGGGTGGCAAGACCCTTAGCCAGTACCCAGAATGCCAAGGGCGACAGGTGCAGGTCATCTCTGGCAAAGCTTCATGGTCTGTCGATCATGTCATCCCAGGCATACAAATACTGGATCCCCTTAGAATGAGACCAGAAGCGTAGCCAATTGTTGAAGTCAATCATTTTGTCCTTGTATTGTGGTATCATTCTGGGTGATGGCAGGATGCTACTGAGGGCTAGGATCATACCTGCCTGGGCTACAAGATCGGAGAGCTCCTCCATGTCTCTTTTCATGTAGTCCAGGGAGGAACATCTCAGGTCATTCACACCAATATGGACAATGACAGAGTCATATTTGTACTTGTTATGGAGTGACCTGAGTGTGTGTGTTATGTGGTGGATCCTGGCACCCAACAGGCAGCTGACAGTGAATTTCTCCTTGTTTAGCCTGGTGAGTTGAACATCAGTGTGCCTGACTATAGAATCACCTATGACTAGAGTGTTGGGTACATTGTTATGCCTTATGGGCTGTGGTTGAGTGGCTCACTGAGATTTTGGGCTATGTGTCATTTGGGTTGTGTTGGGGGGGTGGAGTTTGCTTGTGCTTCTGCTCTGGAGGTCCCTGTTGCTTGGGCAGTTTTTTATTGAGAGCCTCCGTGAATGTAGGTGTGTGTTTTGCATTTCTAAGTGTGTGTTTTGGTGGTGTAGATTTTGAGGAACTATGTGATGAGTGTGGTGTGTTGCAAGTGTTTACCTTCTCCTCTTGACTGTCTATTCCAGTCTTGGGTCTAGAGAGCTTTGCTTCCAATTTGGCAATATAAGTGCAACTCTCACAGGTTGTAGTGTTGGGTGGTAGGGGGAGAGGGTTGTCTGTGTACATGAGGCAATTGCTACATTGCCCCAAGATGCCCAGATTCATCAGGTAGACAGGAGAAAACACCAGGAGCTGAAAACATGTTAATTAACCAACGACTTGCGTAAAAATCTTTGGGACAGTGTAATATGTATATAAAAATGCATAAACGATTGCTTGAGCATAGTTATTCATCAAAACTCTAATCTTTTATCCATCTATATTGTTCTAATCAAGTAAAAGCTGGATGTAAGCATAAAAGCTCCCAAAGATTTCTCTTAGGTTAACATTAAGGGGCTTCACAGTTACTTTAGTGAAATATATTAAAGTACATTTTGTTATGATGAATAGATAATATTGGACTGCATTTATTTTTATAGGCTTAAAAGTCTGACTACATCGTTATCTATATTATTTGTAACAAGAAGTAGTGAATGACCAAATCAATAAAGGGAAAGTGAGGTGACTACATTAAAATGTGCTTAATGCTGCCTATTCACCAACACTGCAAAATAAAACTTTATATAAGCTATTCTTATAATGGTAATACCGCAGTGTCATATAGCTACTAATCATTGTTAAGTAAAGGTTAGTGATGATTATTACATTCCCTGTATTATTAAAACAAACTTCTTTACATCACACTCTATTTCATCTTCTGTTTAGATGCAGATAATGTATTATATGTTATATTCTAACCATTCATCTTGCATCTGTTTATTATTTCTTTTACTTCTGCAAGGCCTTCTTAACTTGCTCTTGTTTTCTAAACAATCTCAGTTGGAGTGTAGCCACTTTAGATATTTTACATATAATAGAAATTCCAACAAACTTTGTAATAGAGAAGCAAGTTATATTTTCATTAAGAAAAGGGACCTTATCATTAACTAGATTGTATTGATGTAACAATGCTTGCAATTTTTAAGTTTACTATCAGAGGTCAACTCATGTATTTTAATCTACGT
Source organism: Protopterus annectens (assembly GCF_019279795.1). Lineage (NCBI taxonomy): Eukaryota > Metazoa > Chordata > Ceratodontiformes > Protopteridae > Protopterus > Protopterus annectens. The sequence goes on from NC_056728.1 coordinate 582,908,381, forward strand.
TAAATCTAGTTGTTTACACCTTTTATTCACCTCATAAAAGACGGATGATTTTTAGAAGTTTTTCTTGCTCAAGATTCTTACAGTGATAAAAGTTTCTATATAGCCAAAATCTGCCAACTGGACTGGATCTGAGGCCACTATCTTAGTGCAGCTATCTACAGTATTATAATCACATTTAACTGTGTGCTTATTCACCCTAAGAGCTGTCCGCAAAAGATTCTGAGAAGTACTGTTTGACAGTGACATCCAGGACCATCTCACACGTGTTCTTGTCTCCATAGTAATGAAGCATGTGTTTTTTGGGGTTTTTTTGCGTGTAACTGCCTTAATGTCTACAGTTAGCAGTGCTATAACACCTTCTAGTCAAAAGTGTTATTAGGTGACTCCCACACAGATCCTCTAGTCTTATGCAGCAATATGAAAAAGCTGTTAACCAAGTTCTGCTGTACAAATTACTCTGTACTTGTCTTCAGTCTAATAGAACTTCATTGGCACTGAAGCTTGAGGGTACAGTCATCACAAAATGTTCTCAAAAGCTTGCACAGTTTACTGTCTTCAAGTATTACATAATCAGGAAACATTACTAGAGACTTTAAATGGTGTGTATACTTATATTTCTACGTCTGGAGTGATCCAGGCTTATACTTGTTTCTATCAGCTTTAATTTAAATTATTAATCATATTAACTATTTTCAAATTTCTAAACATCAGCTTGAAAATACTAATGTTTTATATAAATAAAGGAATCTAACTTACTTAAATGCAGAAGTCTGAGTGTTTTCAGCTTTACTTAGGAAGTTTAAAGCTAAGGGTGCATCTCCAATACTGTTCCTTACACTTCCTGTAGGGTGCAACATTGCAGAATGGATCAACAGCTTCCAGAAGCCTTAGGGATGACAAGGCAGTTTAAAAACAGCTCAAAGGTCATCTTGAGGCAAGAAAAAGCTTCACATCGAATTTAAACATCATTCTTTGAGTAAAAAATGGCTTAGTGAGGTAAAAAGGAAAAAAATAAAGTTAAAAAATGGCATCATATTTGCTAGTGGACATTTGCCAGTTGTATAGTATAATGGATACTCTAACATTAATAAGACATTGAGCATTTAAGGTTAAATAAATGAAAAAAAACACAGATTACCTAATGTAATTAAATTATTTTGACACTTTATATTATGTAGTTGGTTAAACAAGCTGCATTAGTATTTTAATAAATATTTATACATGTATGCAGCATTGAGTCCACCCCCAACTCACTTAAAGAAGCAGCTGCACATGTTAAATTTACTAACAGTGCCTTATTTGGAAAATAAACTCAGTCCCCAGGATTCACGAAGCCTCCGTGTAAGAGTTATAACTCTTACACGGAGGCTGCAGTTAAACGGAGTGATGTCAGCATGCTCTGCATATTCACGAGAGCATGCTGAATCACACCTAAGTCGAACACGGTCCGTGTAAGACAGTAGGGGGCGTGTCCGTAGGCTGAGCCCTGCAAGCGGACACGCCCCCAAAAGTGTAAAAGTGCCCAAAGTAGACACCCACAACAGAGTCCACGGAAATGTGAATAAACACAACACAACACATGCCCTTACAGACTATTATACATAAAACAATCTAAATGAACATGTCATATTTTTTTTAAATTGTTAAGATGTTTAACCGTGAGTGCTCGTTTCTTGCGGCGTGCCCGTAGCGCAGCTACAGTTAGCAGTCAATGGGAAAGCATATAAGAACTAAATATGCAAAATAAGCCAGGAAGCAATAGCGTAGCGGTAGAGATGCCGGCTGCAGAGCAAGCATTCATGGTTCGAGCCCCCACAACACAATTTTTTTTTTTTTTGCAAAATAAGCAGGAAACAAGTCCCTGACACATATGTACACATAAAACCAGAATATATGTAAAATGCAATGAAATATCCCATTTATATTGAATAAATGTGAGCTAAGAAATGAATATAAACTGCCAGATGTGCCCATAGCTGAGCTACAGTACAACAGAGTGAGTGTATGTGCTTGTAGATAAGCATTGGTCCAACTGGTGCAAACTGAGTGCCCGTAGCTGAGCAGTGGTTTACCATGCTAAATATATGTGCTCCTAACTGAGCTGAGCAGAATATGCGTGCCGATAGCCAAATGAGGCTTAAAGCAGCGTACCCCGTTTGCGCGGAGCTGCGCACCGCGCAAACAAGCTAACCGATGGGCAACGGTGAGCAAGCCGTATCCAAACTGCCTTTACACAGACACACCCCTCAACATGTCTAGACAGTCATGAAAAATAAAACGCAGTGGCCAGGTTCGAACACAGGATACTATACACCATAGTCAAGGTACAGAACCACTAAGCCATGACAGCAGTACCTAGAAATGCAATAATAGCTCATATATAGGAATGAATACAAACTACAGCATGACAATGCAGGTTTACTGAAGTTGATACAATTCCAAACTGGCCAATCACAGATATGTGCGGGAAAAACGGACTATATAAGCCCCATAGGCGGGAATACACAGCATAAACGATTGTAGAACAGACCTGCAGGCAGAATGTCAGGTGTAGGTGAGGGTAGTCGCTTTGAGCGCAGAGGTGGGGTGTTGAGGAGTCCAGGTACATGGCCTGGCTCCTAGTCCACAACCATGAGGCCCAACTCATGCAGGGCCAGGTCCTCTGGGGAGCGTACAGGGCTGAGGCGTGGGACCAGTTGGCTCATGAACTCACCAGTGCCACAGGAATTCCAAGGACAGGTGAGCAGGTCCGTCACCACCATGCGGACCTGAAGAGACGCAAGCAGGACCAACTGAACCTTTGGATCCAGGAGGCCCGGCAATCACCCAACGCCCACCACTGAGTAAGTAACAATTAATTATGTATGTAGAAAGTTAAACTACCTGAAATTATGGAGATGTGTATTCCAATATTACTTCATTTATATTACAGCTGCAGGTGTCCGTTCTGCGAACCGCAGAGCCTATGCCGATAGGCTGGTGCGGTTGCGCCACCAGGCAGGTCAGTAATCCACTACTAGTAATTGTAAAGATATATAAATGTATGACAGTCAGCAAAAGAGTGCAGTGTAGCCAGGAAGGAATTAAATCTGCAAGTAACAGTGTGAAAGTGTATGCAAGTATTGCCTGATTACAACAGTTCCCAGCCTGTAAGTGTAAACTAAACATGACACTGTCCAACATATATTTTGAAATAAAACTGCCCTGCCTGTAAGAAAATAGTACACAACCTGCAGCAGCATGTAAAGTATAGCTGCAGAAGAGGATGAAATCACATGTGTGAAATATATCCCTGTGGAAATACTGAAACATGACAGAAGTGAGACTGCTGGAAAGAACTGTAATAACTACTGTTAAAACATGTCAATAAAGCCTAGAAGTACCAGTCTGAATAGTAACATGAAAGCAAGTGAGAGAGTGTGAGAAAGTGTCAGGAATACAGCAATACAGTAGTAATAACCCCTGAATAAACTATACTGCAGTTAGGACAGAATTAAATGCATGTGAGACTCAGAACCAAACAGCAAAATCTGTTCAAAGTGTTGCTGCATGTGGAATGTGTACACCAAAATCTGGATATGTTGCTCCCAGTCTGAAATACGCAGATAGGATGAATGTCTGTTATACCAAACATCCACACTTGTCTATAAGTATATACAGCAAAGGTAACAGGATGATGTATCTGAACAAAGCTCGATATGAATGTGTATGAACAGCAATAAAATGTAGATTGATGTTGCAGTAACAGTCCCATCTCCAAGGTTAAGTAGTTAACATATAGGACACTGTAGTTAGAACAGTAGTGTGCATATAACTGTAGCTATTAGAAATGTACAGCATATGTATTTGTATTCGAAGGTGTTAATATTACTTTGTTTACCACACCATCTAACCACCTATAACCCATTCCACGTGAAAATGATATGTGCAATCACAATTACCACCCCTGGACGTCTGTCCTGTTGGGTCATATATATTTGCATGTCTGTTGATGCATCCGCCCTGTTCATGCATCCACACCTGATGGCCTGTTGCCATCAATCAACCCTGCATGTTGTTGGACTGTGTATTACTGTTCAAATTATGCATGTGTTATGCACGCTGTTCAATGGTGTGAATATCTGGGTGTTTGGTTAATGGGAATACTACTGCATGCTGTTACAACTAATTGTGAATGGTATTATATGTCACTAACCCAAACTGTCATGACATAATGCAAAACATAGAACGACAGGGAAGGCGGGTTCCAGCGGACCCGCCTCTCCCACCTCAGCTGGCGAGTGCACCTGGCACTAGTGCCGAGTCCGGACCCTCCTCAGGTGGCCCTGTGCCACTTGCGGGTGGAAGCGCTGCAGGGGATGGGGCTCGCCCCCCCTCTGCAAGTGTGGCCAGAGGAGATCCACCACTCACCCTCCGTAGCGTCCGGACTGTGGTGCGTAGGAAGATTCGGGACTCTGCCCTCGAGCTGGCACGGGTGGCGCAACTAACGGGCATGCCCGTTGCCCCGCCTACACAGCCCCCAGCACAGCCCCGTCCTGGGCAGTGAAGGAACAGTGGCAACTGCCTATGGGTGGGGATATCAGTTCCACTGTTGCCATCTGTGGGCTCATGGGCTCTGGATATCCAAACCTCCGTCCCTGTCAATTGTGTAACCCCCCACACGTGTCATACACCGCCCCTGTATGCATCTTGTTTGTCTTGTCTGTTAACCTACCCAACCTACCTCCCCAGCTGTACCGACTACCTTCACCTGACATATCACTCTCACCTGGAAAAAAAAAAAAAAAAAAGGGCACTCTGTACCCACAAAAAAATTACGCCCCATACATAGCTGCCCATTCCGCACACATGTCTACTGGACATGGAACCTATCAATTCCAATTGGCTGTAGAACAAGTATTATTGTTGTCCTGACACCTCTCTCAGGGGTGGAAGGTTTCAAATGTCACACCAAATTACATACATATGCACAGCTGTTGCTGCTGAAGAAATGGGCAGCTATGGGCCTTACCTACATCCCTCCTGCACATCCCAAGCTTGTTTCCCTACTGTCTTACCCTCTTTGTGACCCCTTTTTCACCACTTTCCTGTCTCCCCATTTTTCTTTTCTTTCAAGGAAAATAGCTGGTGTCTTGCAAGAGTAAGCACGTTTAAGCGGTTGTAAGCGGGTGTGTGCTTGTGTGCGTGGAGCTAACCGCCAGTGCGCATGCGTGAGCTCCGTGCAAACCAGCGCTAACCCAGTTACAACTGCTTAAAAGTGCCTTAGGCACTTTGATTGACAGGTCCTGTACTCAGTTCAAAAGAAAAATAAAATCCCACTGTGAGTCCCGAACCCAGGACCAAGGCAACTATTGTCTGCATGACTTACCACTAAGCCATGACTCTTATATAGAAACATTGTGCTAAAGTAAATATATCATGTAACAGTAGGAATGAATGTAAAGGGAATATAGATGTGTAGTACACAAAGCATGACATTTAGAATCACAAACAAAACTGGTGGATTTCCATAATAGTAGTGTGTGAACAGAAACAGCCATGCTAGTTGGAAGCTAGTAGGTAATAATGTCACCATAGCACCTTGCAAGACACACACATACTCACAGCAGGATAAGCACTGCCCATACCCCACAACCTCTTATAGGAACACATCCGGACCAAGTAATAAAATATGTGGAGCAAAGGCCCAAAACCAGGGACACATTACAAATAAAGTTACAACAAACACAGACAGTTCAGAAAGTAACAGGGTCTACACCTTGTGGGATGTTTGGAAGGGTATGCAGTCTGGAACTTGAATGTTTGTCACCATATTCTGACTTGAGCCCAGACTGACTTGCCAGATAAAGGTGTGCATGAGATATTGACCAAATTATGAGGCAGAAATGTGGACAGCCTGCAAATATCTGTACACATGACGGGTCCAACACCACCATATTTGAATAGTTAAGAACCTAGACATAGCAACAGTGAATGTCTTACAGGATGCCCCACAGACCCCATGTGAAATGTACAAACAGTAGGCAGAAAGGTGTAACACATGCAATGGTAACTATGGAGTCCGAAAGTATTCACCACTCGCATGGCAGAAAAGTGTAGTAATACATATGCTCATGCTAACCCACAGTCACAACTGCAGCATACCAGACATTTTAATGGGTGTACCCCACTGATATGTACCATTCCATGAGGCACATAACTGATGAACCTGAAAGTCTCTGGGGCCTGCTCAGCAGCATACTCAAATACCCTAAGAGATGTCAAGGCCCACACCATGGCCAGACCACACTGCATGCTGTAACACCCTAGCAGATATAGCGAGCATTCCAAGGTGTGAATGTACATGGAAAATAGGAAAGCTACAGCAGCACACTACAGTCAAGACACCTAGCAGGCATACAAGTAGTGACTGTAAAGGGCAACTATTGAAGCCTTAGCAACAGAGTGCAAGCAAAAGTGAAAGGAAAGCACACACACACACACACACATTAACAATAGTAGTAGTTGTAGTTGTCAGTGTACATACACAGTTAGTACAGGAAACTGGAGAAATGAATGGAGGAATGTTAATCTACAACACACCTGGAAATATGAGAGAGATACCAACCTTTACACTCACAGAACATTGTCCACAGCATAACAGCATGGTCCCTGCCCTTAACATCTGAAAGGGCTACGCCTATCTCACACACCTTTTTATAGCACTGTTCTGAAATCACAGTGAGAACTGCAATCAGTACACAACTGGCTGCATGCAATTAGCAAATGCTGGCTAACAATTGGTGCAGAGGCCATCACATGGGCATATGCAGATACCTACAAATGTATGCTGTACTTCATGTCCATGCATACAATACTTTCATTGCACCCTGAGAAGGACGTGAGAGACAGACAGAGAGAGAGAGAGAGAGAGAGACAGAGAAAACTGCAATTAAGCAGACAGAAACGAATTGTTCAGCAACAGCTACCTGAAAGCTGACAACTGGGAAGTGGAGCAGCAGGACAGAGAACCAGACAGCAGCAGAAGCAGCTGTGACAAACACAGGTAATGTAAAGTAATACTATAAAGGTGTACATACTGTGAACCCTCCATATGTGTCATTGGTCTGTATCCATATGTATATGAAGATGTGTAAAGGGCAGGAGACATACAGCAACTATCAGTGAAGGCTGTACATACATTTGTATGTGAGAGCATCTATGTGCACATATCAATGTTGTTTGATTGTAGGTTGTAGTGCCATGTACAAATTAGGTTACACAGCTATGTATGTTTAGCAGTATGTTAGTGTGTGTATACAGTATGGTAGACAAATATGTTGCTATACCTGTCTAACATATGGATATGTATGTATGTCAACATATGTATGTGTATATATATATATATATATATATATATATATATATATATATATATATATATATATATATATATATATATATATATATGATATGCATATATGTATACATACATAGAGAGAGAGATGTAGGAATACATAGACAGATGTCGATAGAATATTGTACCAACATATCTATGTAATGCACACATGCAGATATAGATATATGTAGATACATATACATAGACAGACTGATCTGACTACCTACAGGTATGATTGTATATGATGACCTGCAACACAGCCTGTCCCACCCTCTGTCACTCACACCCCTCTGTGCCCCCTCCACATCTATAGCAATATATGTACATCAATATATATATATATATATGTGTATATGTATGGGACATATATATATATATATATATATATATATATATATATATATATATACATATACATATAGATATATCTATATACATATATATATATATATATAGAGAGAGAGAGAGAGATGTATATAAAGTCTGAGTGAGGCACATGTGTACAGATGTATTGCAACAGGTGCCTGGTGACAAAGGCATGGAGTGAACACCAGTGTCAAATCTGGAGTATCATACCACATTCCAGATCACCTACACCAGTAACCACCAGATATGTGATTGGCCGCCCACCACTGCATGTGTCAGGGCTGAGCAGGGTCAGAAATGTGTACAATAGTGGCCCCAATGATAGTCACAGTGGCACACTATCCCTGGAATACCTGCACATGGTATGTGTCTGCAGACATGGTGAGTCAGGTATGGACATGTAGGTCGGTGTACCCCCCACACCACATAATGGATGCCATGGTATGGACCTCACATGACAGCAACAGATATGGAGAAGGACACAGTGACATGTACAACACTGTGACAACGCACTCAAACACATTACCAATGCACAGTGACTGACACCACCACAGAGTACACATATGCTACCCACATAGAGGTTACCACTCCCAGATTTACATATGGAGGTCACACCCATGACAGATGTCCAACAACCATAGTAACACCTCCCACCATCCACAACCTAAATGTCTGCTCTGTGTTGTCCGTGCCACTGCAATAGTGTGCACATGTGGAGGTAAGAGTTCCTACTCACAGATAAGACACACCCTGCAATAAACCACACAGTGTTAAGAAGCAAGACTCCCCATGAGTACATGTCACACATACCCCTGCTGAATGTTAGATAGGTAATATGCCATATGAGTCACCCTGTGTAACTGTGTGACGGCAGCAGGTACCATCACACCACATGTGTCACAATGGTCAGGGTAGCAGAACAGTACGCTGCTGTAGACACAGGGGCAATAGCATATTGTATAGTATTGTATTGTAATGTAATGTATTGTGTTGTATTGTATTGGTATGGTGAAGTGCCTCCTTCATGGAGTGGAACCACTGCTGCTGTGCGCCAGTGTACAGGTACATATCCTGTAGTCAGGCTAGTGTTACATAGCACTTCTATATGTGTGTTTAGCTCCTGTCAGAGGTTATGTAGCATGCAACTGGGGATACCATCAGGTCCCATACATGTTGTGTATTCTGCTGTCCTGCGGGTGTCTCTCACCTGGACATCTGTGATGACGGGGAGGTTACAGTCAGCTGGGATAACTATGCCTTATTACAGGGGAGAGGGCGGGGTGACACCTACACTGAACCTGTCCACCACAATGTTGTCGATATCTGTGGTGTCAGTGAAATATGTGTTGTGTACTACCTATGGGCATAGAGGATGGCTCCTGACCAGGTTGCTAACATAACTGAAGAAGGCCTCCCGGTCATCTGTAGTGTCACTCTTGATTTCCCTCTCAACGTTGCCCATGTAGTCAGTATGATGGGAAATAGATCCTTACCAGTGCTGCTCAGACATGCCCTCCCTTCAGTGAATGATGCTCTGTCTTGCAGTAGCTTCCATCTTCTGTAATACAATCTGTCTATGGCTGGGGTCCACCAGACAGGATGCTGTCCCTTTGTTTAGAGTGTCTTGGTCATATATGGGATTGCATGATCCATGCATTCTTGGAGATGTCTGTAGAAAGCAATTGTGTAGGGGAGAGCATTGTGGGTTGTATCTGCCACTGGCCCAGTGGGCTGTAAGGATACCATATCACTGTTACAAAGTGTAAAGTTTGTATCTGTAATGTTATGCACTATAGTCATCTGTGCTGGTGGTGGAGGTGGGATATGTATATCCAGGGCAATCAGTGTGTGGTCAGCCCACAGTAGTTGCCGATGTAGGCCATACAGTACCTAGATACAAACCCCCAGAGTGAGGAGGTGCATCTGACCTGAATCGGTGTTCTGACTGCTGGTGTTTGGTAGTATGTCGTATGGAGTCTGCCAGGTACTGTTGCACAGTTGCCGGCCGAGCACTGATACCTGGCCATCTACATGTGTATCCACCAATAGACAGACAGATGCTACATATGTGAGATATGTTGTATCATAACAGTCAAGTAGCATGTGTAGTATGTGTGCCACAGTCTGCTGACATATATTGCTGATACCAGGTTATTTTCTTTCTCAGGTACATGGCCCACCCGCGGAACCCCACCTACTCCACAGCTGAGGATGAGGAGATACACCAGAGCCTGGTGCGGACTATGCAATACTCTTTTCCCGCACCAGCCAGAATCAGCAGGAGAGGGCTGCACTGTGGCAAGACCTTGTCCATCGGGTAAATGATATAGGCACACATAATAGGACATATGAGCAGGTACGACATCACTGCAGTGATTTAATCAGACATGTCCATCAGCGTGCGTCAGATATCCACAGGCAACAGGTCGCCACAGGTGGTGGGTTGGCTACACATCCCCAGTCACCAGACTGGAGGGACTACTCCTGAGTGTAGTGGCTCCAGTCCACCAGCAACAACAACAGCAGCAGACATGCATCATGATGGAGGCTGGAGCCACACAGCAGCAAGACAGTGAACGCAGGTAATATGTCATATGTATAGTTGACTGTTGTGTACACTGGTAGTTAATGCATGTGTGAGGTGTGTCCTTGGTTTGTAGCTGTCACCATAGTATTTAATGTGCAAGTGTGATATCCTCAATATTAGCTGCTGACGTGTGAAAGGCGACTGTTGTACTCCTGACCTGTTTCATACTCAGTAACAATGGCACAGTTGTGCCCACTGACATTAGTTTCTTCATGTCTGCAGGACCCTCTGGTATAACTGCAATGCAGCCTATCCATGCTGGTGAGTGTGTATTAACAATTCCTGTAATAGTGTTGATAGTAATAGTACTATTTGGCTCACTTAGTAGTGCTCTTTGTATGCATGTAGGTGTGTCTGTGTCTGTGTGTTGATATCACGCATACTGAGTACTGTACAATTGTGTGAAACTGTGTGCATGTGTGCATGTGTGCATGTGTGCATGTGTGCACCTGTGCATGTGTGCATGTGTGCATGTGTGCACGTGTGCACCTGTGCATGTGTGCATGTGTGCATGTGTGCAGGTGTGCATGTGTGCATGTGTGCACGTGTGCACGTGTGCATGTGTGCATGTGTGCAGGTGAGCATGTGTGCACCTGTGCATGTGTGCATCGCTGGTAATGTGTAGACATTGTAAACTGTGTTTCCTGTTTCCTTCCCACAGGTTCTGTTGCTGCTCTGGTGTCATGTAGCAGGGAACCTGAGTCAGGTGCCGTGGGTACTGATAATGATGACATCAGTGTAATGGCACAGGAAGGTATGCCAGGGTCCGCCATTGGTCAGCCAATTGACAGTACACAGCTGTCGACCCCATCAATGCGCACAGTTATCCTGCCAATACACCCTTGTCACCACTGTCCCTAGGTGATGGACAGCATACAGTGGGCATTGACCAGGGTAATGTGGTATCTGTGGCACATGCCTCCCCACACAGCAGCCATGGGCATGGCCCAGAGATGGTACCACACAGACAGATGTCCAGGGGTTCTCGTGGGAGCATCCATGGGCGTACTGCCCCTGTCAGATGTGCCCACAGAGGTCTTACAACCTCAGCTATGTTTCGGACTGTCATGCAGGCACAGTCACGTATGGAACGGTACACCAGACAGGGTCTGAGGGAGCTGGCAGCATGTCGCACAGCCATGACTGACAGTATGCGTGACATTGCGGCTGCCATCCGTGATTTCACCGATGTCATAGACAGACGTTGTGGGGACATATTAGACTGGTTCCACAACTACATGTCCATGAGCCAGGGTGATGGTGGGCGGTTGAGGCGTCAACGTGGCCGTATGCCAGCAACAGCAGCAGCTGGCAGTCGGTGCGGACGACAACAGGGCCACGACCGCCCCCGTAGTGCCAGCAGTAGCCCCAGCAATACTGGGTCTGTGCTGTCATCAGACCGCCCCAGGAGACCACATGCACGTGGCTCTGGCCAGGCCCGACAGGGATCTGTGTCCAGTCAACGAACACCTGCTTCTGATGACAGTACCCAGTCTGGGTTGGTACCGGATACGGTCCGTAGCACCCCTGCAAGGCACAGGCACCGTGTCCGTGGCCAGAGACACTGATCTGTATGACCTGGCAGGTACAGTCTGTGGCTGTCCACAAACACCAGTATATGGCAGCCATGAGGTGGAACTGTGTGCATCCATACACACATGCAAATTGACAACACCTAGGGCTACCGCATACATGCACACACTGCATCAACATTGCCCCACCTTCTACTGCTGTCCCTCACCAACACACATACACATACATGTCAATTGGTGGTATGGGTGGCTGACTCAGGCATACCAAGTTCACACCCTGTGCATATGATGAAACTGTGCCACCTCCTGCAATCTGTAACAACTGTGCAGGTACAGGTTAACATGTTGCTGATGCACAGGGTGACCACATAGATGTGTAGTAATAGTATCATGTTGTTAACAGTACTGTGTGCTGAATTAATTGTGGGTATATCACAGCATGCCTGATGCAGTAAGTGTGTGATTGTCATGTCCTGTTGTCTACACCCATGGTAAGTACCATAGTGTATCATCTGCACATGTTGGCATACTGGTGGTAATGATGTCAACAGAAGGCTACATACATAGGTAGCACAGGGGATAGAGTAATGAATGTAGTTATACACAATGATGGACATGTAAATTGCAAGTGGCATGTTGCCCACACTAGACTCTGCAATGCAGATGTTTGAGGATGTTGATATGTGTGCAGTACTACACGACTGGTACAGGACACACAGGAGCACCCTAGCACTGCATGCTCACATCTCATACCATGCTAGACAGCCCCAACACACATAACTAACTGTCACAGGAGGGAGAGTCCCCATATATGTCAGGGATACTGTGGTGGCAGGCCAGGGAGCATACATCCTACTAAGTATGGAACCACTGAGTGAAGGCTCAGTGTCTGTTATTTGACATGTGTATTACTGCAGGTATGAGCACATGGGTTTCTATCCAGTTATTGTACATCCTGACAGTACATGCATGTTCTGTACACTTGTGTGCACTGAGACTGGACCCTAGCCATCTGACCCGTGTATTTCCATGTACATGTGCATAGTGCCTGCATATTTGCAGTGTTACCTACTGGAACTGGTACAGCTTGTTTGTTGTACAATGGACTACATGGAGCCCTGTTTACTGTACCTTTGTTTGCATGCATGTTTGCTTGCAATTACCCTGGAATACTGATCACACCTGCAATGCATAGTTATAGAGCTTCTGTGGACTCTTAGTGCCATCTGCATAGCCTACTATATGTATGTCCATGTCCCACTTGACAGGTTGTCACTGTTTGTCCTGTTCACATGTACATTGCCTGTGACACAGTGCATATGACCTGCCTGGCATGTGTCCATGTGAGCAGTCATATATGCTACTGCTAACTAATCACAGGCACTACACCTTCACATATTCATCTTCTGTTGAACTACCTGCTTTGCTAGGGACAGCCTGCACCTGTCACCCCTGGCCTTTCAGATATTGGCAAAGGCTCTTGCTACCCCCATAGTGCCTATGTTAGGCAGGGCTCAAATGACAAACCCACCTTCATAGGTATCACAAGGGATAAGACACTAAGAGCAATGCTACCCAACGCCAGATGTCTAAACCTCCAGATGCATGCACCCAAAACATTCCTTGGCATGGAAAACATCGATATCTGTGCAGTAACAGATGCCTGGTTCAGGGCTACTGAGAGCACACCAGCACTACCGGGTGTAACCCGGCTGATTTCTTTGATACAGTCACCAAGGCCATTGCCGAGGGGAAGGTGGTTCACACAGCCTACCTGGACCTTGCAAACACCTTCACAACAATACCCCACTTGGGCATTCTAGGGAAGCTCACCAGCTTAAATATAAGCCCCTATGTCACTAGATGGATTGCACAGTGGCTCAAGAACAGAACCCACATGGTTAGCATTGCTGGAGCCATGCCAGACCCCATAACAGTTACGGGTTGTGTCTCACAAGGCTCAGTCCTGGGACCCTCTTGTTTGGTATATATTTATTGGAGGTACAGGCCAACACGGATGGACTGTGGCTGTCCAAATATGCAGATGACTGCATACTGGCCACCATAATCGACTCTCCAGCTGACACAAGCATCTTCCAAAGGGGCATCATAGCCACAGACAACTTGTGCCAGAGCCATGGCCGTCTGCTGAACAGTGTTTAGAAGGGGAATGTGCATCCTGTAGTCTGTTCACCTAGTTGCCAAAAGGGACATTGTCCTCACACACACTAACCCCCCTCAGCCAAAAACACACACTTGCCAATTGCAGGATTCAAACCCCTATCTGACTGTTATGACACTTGAGACGGACGCATTAGCAGAGCACGCTATTTGCATTACTTGGGTTTTCTTCCCTGCTATACTTATAGAGTGCTGACATCATCAGTGTTTAGAAAAGGGAATGGGCATCCTGTAGTCTGTTCACCTAGTTGCCAAAAGGGACATTTCCCTCACACACTAACCCCCCTCAGACAAACACACACACTTGCCATTCACAGGATTCAAACCCCTATCTAATTCTGTTATGACACTTGAGACAGACGCATTAGCAGAGCGCGCTATTCGCAGTACTGGGAGGTTTCCTTTCTCCTGCTGTACTTATAGGGTGCTGACATCATCGGTGTTTAGAAAGGGAATGTGCATCCTGTAGTGTCTTATCCTGTTTGCCAAAAGGGACATTTCCCTCACACACACAAACCCCCCTCAGACAAACACACACACTTGCCATTCGCAGGATTCAAACCCCTACCTAACTGTGTTATGACACTTGAGACGAACGCATTAGCGGAGCACGCTATTCGCATTACTGGGAGGTTTCTTTTCTCCTGCTGTACTTATAGGGTGCTGACATCATCGGTGTTTAGAAAGGGAATGTGCATCCTGTAGTGTCTTTTCCTATTTGCCAAAAGGGACATTTCCCTCACACAGACTTACACACACACCAACCCCACTCTCACACACACACACACACACACACACTAAGCATTTGAAACCCCTACCTAACTATGTTATGACACTTGAGACGGCCGCATTAGCAGAGCGCGCTATTCGAATTACTGGGAAGTTTCTTTTCTCCTGCTCTACTTATAGGGTGCTGACATCATCTGTGTTTAGGAAGGGGAATGTGCATCCTGTGGGGAGGCAGACACCAAGCACACTATGGCTAAGCTGTCATTCCCTAGGGCAAACAGCCTAGTGTTGACCTCTACACCATTATGTTTAATTGTCAAATGCACATTATTTGTTGCTGATAGACTGTTTGCATATCTTTATTGCCATAGCATTCCCTGTTTGTATGAACAACTTCTGCATCTGTGGAAAATGTTTGCATATGGGAGGGATCCACTATATCACGTATGTCTCTGTAGTCATTTAACTGTGTGCACTGGGCAGACTGCTGTAATGTGGTTGGTTCCTGGCATAACACATAACAATACCAGATATGTGTGTCCAACTGCTAAACCGAGATTTGGCCTAAGTGTGTGAGCATGCCCAGTTCAGCCTTCCCATGGCATGTTGTCAAAGTGTGTGAGCATGCCCAGTGTGAGCATTCCATATGTTGGACTCTGCAGCCCACCACATTTGTGGATGTGTGTGAACTTCAACAACTATCACCCGTTTATGGTTGTGGGTTGTGTGTCATGTTGTGTAGTTACTGTACAACTGCTTTGTGTGTGAACACAACAGGATTATACTGTGCCTGCAGTGTTTGCATGGGATACTTTGCATACAGTTGTCAACATCCTTTCACACTGACCTAACACTGTAGTACTGTATAGTGTACTGGTAGTACTTTGACTGTTGTGGACAGTATCCTGGGCTTTACTGCTATCACTGCTTTACATTTCGATAGTGGGCACAACAGCCTGGTTGGGGCCAGTTGTGTACATCTGACCATGTTGCATTCTGTTCAGATATGAACTACTTACACCAGGCTTGTCCAACATTGTTTGTGTATTCCACAACATAGGTGTACAATTGCAAACACTAGCGATGTGCCCTAGTCCATGTCTAATGCAAGTTGTAGAGTGTGTTTGTCCTTCAACACACATTGTAAGTGGAGTTTGCCATGACATATGTCATGGTTAGTATACTGTGCCTCTGTCTACCTGTGACATGACAGTGATACCCAGGATAAACCTACCATCTCCCGGCCACCCATCAGGATTCCTATTGAGGAAGATTGATAAGTGACTCTATGGGTAGCCTGTGCTGAGGGTTCACTCATGGGTGGGAGTGGCTTCTGTGTTATGGATCACACAGTACAGCTTGTCCTATGTAAGTCAGTGCTGGGGTTCAGGTCTCTCATGTGCATAGCTCACTGCCATTCAGATTGTACAAGGTGCAGCATGTTTATTGATGCCAGCAACACAGGCAACACATGGCATCTGTGCAGGCTGTTTGATACTCCTGATGAGGTACTGTTGGGGACTTTACAGTTGATGGAGGTGTCTGCTGAGGTACATCCCACAGGGGCTATTGTAGTCGATTGTACCACTGATGCAGGATGACTGCAGAGCCACAATGACCTCCCCTTATGTAGATCTGACAGCCTTCATGATTAGGTGGGTATATGGTATGTTTCTGTAAACACTACACCACATGTTTGTCCAATGCAGGATATCTATCACCCTGTGTCCCCAGGTCTCTCATTACATGTTAACTACATAATGGGTTAACACCTATGTGGTAATTGGTGGGCGCTTACTGTATATCCACGGGGGTTGACTATACACGTTTCTGCACTTAGCTTGCTGACATGGCTATGGCACCAGTTGTCTGTTTCTATGTGGCCCTTTTGTGGGATACATGTGTCAGCTGGTGGATCATATGTGGTGTGCAGTTTGTAGTCCTCTGCATAAATGTTAGGACACAGTCCTTCCATGTTTGCCTGTACCTATGGGACATATATACCAGACGAGGGAGATACCAGGACAAAACCTTGTGGGATGCCAGTTATATCTGTTTTGTAGTCTGACATGGCTGAAGCATGTCTGACCATGTCTGTTCTGTCCTTGGTCTGGTTTGCAACCCCTCTACTGACATGTGGGTTTATATTTAAGCTGGTGAGCCTATCTATACTGAACATGTAGGGTATTGTATAGAAGCCTTTGCAAGGTCCAGATACACTGTGTGGAGCACATTGCCCTCATCAATGACCTTAATGACTGTTTCAGTTGAGTCAAACATGGTTAGGGGCAGGATCTGCACTTGAGAAGGCCACACTGGGTTGGGGCGGTGTCAGTAGGTCCCCAACATCCTTATGTCTGTGGTACATGCTGATCCTTCCATAGCTGTGCAAACTGAGCTTCTCAGGATTCTGGGGTAGTACTGTTCAGTATCCATTCAGGCAACACCTTTGTTGAGAAGGATCACTGTTGTTGTACACTGCTCTTTGGGTACATATTCTGTGGTAAGGCTGACATTGAGCAGTAGTGTGGTTTGGCATTCCATTCATCTTAGTGTCCATGTTGCACTAAGCCCAGGACACCATCTCATACCATTGCTGCTGTGTGTTTTGCTTTGGAGATGTTGTGTGTTACCTCAGCATCTGCAATGTCAGGGGGCCAGCAGTCTGCTGGGATAGATATTCTGCATTCGTGGGGGTGGGGTGGTTTGCACTGCTCCTGTCAGGATGTATGTTGGCAATATGTGTGTGTGTTTGTGGTATTTGTGTGATTCAGGGCATATCTGTGAATTCCCCACATGGCTCCTACCATCAGTTGTGTAAGCCTTGGGATTATCCTTAGTGTCCTGTACAATTTGTATCTACATAGGTTCATAGGTTCATACTAGGCTATCCACCCTGGGCATTTGTTAGCCTAGCCAGAGTGTGTGTGGCTTTTGAGACCCCTTGCTATGTGGATATTATGGCCATTTATGATTTGCTTTGCTGTGCCTCTGTCTGGACATGACACAGTGAAGACCCCCACTGTAACTCTACAATCATCCATCCACTTGGCAAGATTCCTGTTGAACAGTGTCAGTGAGGGGCTCTGCCTAACATGGAGTGGGATTCTGGTCCAGGGTGTGGGGAGCCTCTGGATTATGTATCTGTCCCACCGGCACATCCTATTTCATTATTTGTTGAGGTTGACATCTCTCACTCTCGCAGCTCCAATGGATATGTGTTTTCTGGGGTGGAGCATGTCCATTACTCCTGTGTTGGGCATGACCTCCTACAACAGGCATGCAATGCCTCTGTGTGGGAAGTATGTGACTGGATTCAGCTGGGGTGTCTACAGCCAGGCAGCATATGACATATATTTGAGACACTTTATCCTCTTGGTGAGGTACCTTTGGGGTCTTTCTAACTGCTGCAGGTGTCAGGTATGGTAGATCCCATATGAGGCATTGTACTAGATTATGGGTGTGATTAGAAAAAAGTATAGGGGCACAGTGACCTCTGTTGCCGTAGATGTGACTCCTTTCCTGATACGGTGTCAAATGTAGACAGTCTTCCTAGCCACATTGGCAATGTGGGTGTCACATAACAGGTTACTGTCCACTTGTGTCCCTAGGTCCCTGGTTACTCCTTCCATACATAATGCTTTACCACCTATGTGGTAATTTGTGGTACCTTGTTTGGTATTTGGTGGGACATTCATACTGTCCAGTGTCTTCAGGACGGTTGGGGGGGTTATTGTGTGTGAGAGTGCAGTCTGTAGCATGCTACAGACTGCATAGCAGTCTTGCCTACAGTTAGTTGCACATGGGTGAACTCCACTGCCTTGTGCATTGTCAGTTACCTGGCCGTATGGGTGTCTGTGCTGCCTATGGATACTCACCCTCCTTTTATGTTTTGTTCCAGGTTTTGGGGCCATGACACATGGTACGTGGTATAACCTGGTAGTGCTGGTGTGCTGTCAGGAGCCTTGCAGCAGGTTTCTGTCACTGCACAGACATCGATGTTCTCTATTCTGGGGATGGCCTCGGGAGCATGCATATTGGGGTGTACACATCTGGCATTGGTCAGCATTTCCCTTATGTTTCTTCCACTTATGTTTTCTCGGGTGGTGGGTCAGTCTTTTCAGCCTTGCCTACAAAGGCTCTATGGAGGTGGCAAAGGCCTTATCCAATATTCAGACGCCCAGGGGTAACAGGTGCAGGCCATCCCAAGGACAGCTGTGTGGCTTGTCAAGCATGACATCCCAAGCAGACAGACATTGGATCCCCTTGGAATGACACCAGTAAGTGTGCTACTTGCTATGACTGATCATTCCGTGTTTGTACTGTGGCATTATTCTTGGTAAGGGTAGGATGCTGCGAACGGTGAGTGTCATACCGGCCTGGACTACATAATTGGATAGCTCATCTGTGTCTCTTTACATGTAGTCTAGGGCAGTACATCTCAGGTCATTCACACCAGCATGGACTATGACTGCATCATATTTCTACTTGCTTTGGAGTGACCTACATATTTCTGTTATGTGGCATATTGTGGCAGCCTACAGGCAGCTTACTGTACCCTTTCCCTTGTTCAGTCTGATGTGCGGGACAGCAGTGTGTCTGACTATGGAGTCACCTATTACAACTGTATCAGGCATGTTGTTTCTCCTTCTGGCCTGTGACTGTTTGGCACACCAGCTTTGTGTGCTATGTGTTGCATGTGCTATGTTTGGAGGCTGTTTCATTGGGGGTCTGCTTTAGAGGCCTCTGTTGGTGTGCTGTGTTTGTGATTTCTGCCTCCGGGAATGTATTTCTGTGTTTATGTGTTTGGTTTGCAGTTGTGATAGGTCTATGTGGGTATGTGTTTGTGGTGTGTGTGGTTACCTTCTCCTACTGACTTGTTTTGGGAGTACTGAGTTGAGGGAGCTCAGCCTCCAGTTTGGATGGATGTTTGCATCTCTCACATATATTTGTATTTCTTGGGTGGAGTTGGGGGTTGTCTGTGTACTTGGGGCAGGTGTAACATTGCCTCAGGATTCACAGATTCCACTTGTTGTGGCTGGCCTTAGTGGATTGCATGTGTGGACAGATTTTATTGCCATACTACTGATCAGTAATTACTTCATTGTTCATGTTTGCTCTATCATGTAGTAGCTTCCTCATTCTCTTGCATGTTTTGGTTATGGCTGGTGTCCACCATGCCAGATTTAGGCACTGTGTCTTGCTTTAATTTAGGACTGCATAATCCAAGCATTCCTGGCAGTGTTCATGGAATGGCTGTATTACAGGTTCTGAGGTGTGGCCCATATTTTGCACCTGCACGGACCTTTAATGGATTCCACATCAGTTTGGAGGTGTGCAAATATTGCTTAGCACATGTTTTCCACTGTGGTTTTCCGGCCAGGGACTGTGGTCAGGATTTGTATATCCAGTGTGATTACTATATGGTCTGGTTTTACCAGTGAGCAATACACTTCTCATCTTGACATCCCGCACCCATGTTGCTGATTATCACATCCAGTATGCTTACCCCTCTTGTGGGGTGGTACGTTGTTCCTGGGCCTTTGGTTTGTGGATTCGATGAACTTTGTCCTACACTGTTGCAGCTGGTATAATGCTCCCAGTCTATATGTCTGGGTATTTGCAGTCGCCCAATATAATGTGGTTTGGAGGACTTGATATATTCATGTATTCCAGCATGGGCCAGATGCAGTTCCTGGTGTTGGGCCAGTAGTCTGTAGCAGGCTATAGACTGGGGGGCAGTTTTAGCCACTGTTACTTGAGCATGGCTAGTCCATGCTGCTTTTTGTGGTGGTACCAACATGGGGGTGTGGTTATCCTTGACAATTCTTGCTAGTCACCCTCCTTTTGTAGCTTGTTCCAAGTTTTGAGGCTGTACAGCACAGTATGAGGTGTAACCTGGTAGTGTTAGGGTGCTGTTGTGAGCCTTGTCTCAGTTTTCTGTTACAGCACAGTTATCAACATTCTCCATACTGGGTGAGCTTAGACTGCATGCATCTTGCTGTTTCAACTTATCCCTTATCTTATTCTTATCCCTTCTGGTACCAATGGAGATAGGTTTGTGTTTTGAGCCTTACCTATTCAGGGCACACTGTGCGTGACAACAGCCTTTGCCAGTATCCATACGGCCTGCACTGATAGGTGCACGCCAGTCCTAGCAGGTGGTGCATCATGTCATGCTCAGCATGTTATCCCAGACTGGCACACATTGGGTCCCCTTTGAGTAACTGCGATACTTCAGTCAATTGTTGCACTTGATCATCTCATTGTCATGTTGTGGCATGCTGCTTGTTGAGGGTAGGATGTTAGTCAGGGTCCTCAGGTGTGCATATGGTACTTGGTGTTACATTACTTAACACATAGCATTCATGCCTCAGGTGGTGCTGCAGGGCTGCCTCTGTCGGATGTGCATATTACACTTCCCTGTACATGTTTGAGAGCAGGTTGTGTCACGTTAGGCATCCCTGTTACTATATGAGTGAGTCAGAGAGGGGTATCATTCCCAAGGTTCCTACTGAGCCAATGTATGTGCTATGCGTTGCCTCTTTGCCAAGGCCAGGGCATACTGGGCACGCCTCCTTCTGCCTACTGGGGCAGGCTCAGGTTGTTCCTCCTCCGAGTCACGCTGTGCCTGTGGTGGCCTTGGCAATGGTGGGGGGCTGTTTGGCCCAGCCCTATGCTGGTCTTGCTGCAGCTGTTTTCGCAAGATCATATTATGTAGCATAGCACATACCATGACAATTTGGGTACATGTAGTTAGTGTGTACTGCAAGGCTCCACCAGATGTGTCCAGACACCGGAACCGTGACTTGAGCAGCCCAAACACACGATCTATTACATTACATGTTTGTGCGTGTGCCTCATTATGGCGTTCCTGTTCAGGTGTGTGTGCGTTTCTGATGGGTGTCATCAGCCACGGCTCCAGTGCATACCCTGCATCCCCCACTAGGTGTCCGTGCAGGATGTCCCCATTGGCAAATGTCTGGTACAGCTGCGTCAAATGCCAGATGTGGGAATCGTGGTAGCTCCCAGGACAGCCAGCACACACATTCATTATTATGCCCTGGGCATCACACACGACCTGGCAGTTGATGGAGGGAAATCCCTTGCAGTTGATGTATGCCCTACCCCGCTCACCGGCTGGTGCTTTCATGCGTATGTGCGTGCAGTCTATTGCACCCACTACCTCAGGGTATTCCGCTATTTGCTGGAAGAGACGCATGTTGCTGGCCAATACCTCACGGGCATTGGGGAAGTATACATGATCACCGACATGTGCTGACATGGCATCCAGGAACTGGTGCAGTACCCTGGAAGCTGATGCCTGTGATATCCCCATCATATCGCCAGTTGGTCTCTGGAAGGTACCTGTTGCTAGTATTCTTAGGCCAACACATACCTTGGTTTCCACTGGGATGGGTTCCCCTCTGTTGGTTCTGTGTGTGAGGCGTGGCCTGCACAGCTCCACTATTTGCTGCAGGAGGTCTCTGTCCACTCTATAGCGCTCTACTATCTCCAGCTCATGTAACCCGTGGTAGGTGACCCTGGGCCTGTACACTCTTCTCCGTCTCCTCACTGTGGGTTGTCTGGCACCATCTGCATTGTCACCACCCTCAGCAAGTCGCCTATGTCTCATTATGACAGCTATGGCAGCCCCTAACATTTCTGCTCTGAGTTCAGCTTTTTCAGTTTTCACTTCTGATAACTTAACTCCTGTCTTGCAGTGTCTCTTGTGAGAAACATTCTGCACTGCTGTTTGCAGAGTTTTAAGTGCTGGGCTGGCCTAGTATTCTGCCTGTGTAATTGCCTGCATCTAATTGTTTTCACCTGCTAGCTCCAGCAGTATTCCCTGCTAACTTCCTACTACATCTGTTGCTTCCTTTTTCCTTTCTGTTTCCTCAGGGTGGAGCCGTGTGCAAACCAGCAGAAACACACTCACAGTGGCTTACACGCGCGCACACATACTTACACAGTTCAGAATCTGCTTATTCGGATTAAAATGCGTGCACGCCCGCGCAAACGGTGTTAGACATCTCCCAACACGCTCCCACATGCTGAGTCTGCCTTACACGCACGCACACTGCCTTACACGCGCGCACACTGCCTTACTCGCTGGCGCCTGCGTCGCATATACACGTCCAGCAAGAAACTTTGGTGTAGGCAACAGTGTACACCTTCCATTTCTTGACTTTCTCATGTTTACTTAGTGGCACACCTCTTTCCTTAATATCTGTCTGACATCTGTCATGTAACACTAACCTCCAATGAACTGCATCTCTTTCTACCATTCCCCCCTGTGATGTCACCTATCTCCTACTCTGTTCCTCCCCCGTATGTAACTCTTACATTACTCAGAATGTGCTCATTTGCTATGTGACAGTGGAATTCAGTATCCTTACACTCATTTGCATCAGATTGCCTACTAATGCTTAGTTACATCTCTTAGACTCAGCTTCCTCCCTTAGCAACCACTACACAGTGGCCATGTTGGTTTTGCATAAAACCTACATTTGTAGGTTTAAAACCTTCGTTTTTATGTTCTATGCAGCGCAGCCTGTTTACGCGGGGCTGCGCTGGGTTTACACATCGGCAATTGCCGAAAAAAAAAATTATATTTTTAATATATTTGCATGGGGTTACCTTGCCAATGGCCACATATTTGCCTATCACATATGCACCCTTTATTTGGAGCTGACATGGCTCCATTGCCGTGTTTGCAGAAACGTACTCAGTTGTCAACTGAGTACATTTCTGCAGCTAAAACGGCTCTTACACGGGCTGTTCTGGGCTTCCTGGATCGCTAATCAGCCTCATTTGCATGCTATTCGGCTGCAAGTGAGGTGATTAGCTTATCCACGCCCACTCCGTGTAAGAGCCGTTTTAGCTTGACTCTTACACGGACTTTGGGCTGTTCCTGGATCGCGAAGGCTGCATGGAGTCTTACACTACTCTTAGACTCCGTGCAAGCCTTCGTGAATCCGGCCCAGTTTTTTTTTTGTTTTCTTTTTGGCTATAAATTATCTCAGTATGCAATTAGATTAAACTTTTTAAGCAATTCCTTAATATTATTGCTGTATATTAACTATTTGCTCTGTGTGTTAAATGATTTAAACAGCATTAATTACCATAATGGTGCAGTAAGTATGAATTAAGAGACATTAATCACTAACAAAAAAACAAAAAAGAACAAGATTTGATTATATATTTACCAGCTGATTTTTTGATAGATGAATTTGTTGTGGCAGCTGAAGTCTCAGTTTTTTGTTTCTTCTTTTTGACAAAATTCCATGTATTATTCTCATATGTTCTCTTTAAAGAAGACAGGGGAAAGTCCATATCCCCTAGGATGGTCATTAGG
Organism: Protopterus annectens; assembly: GCF_019279795.1. NCBI lineage: Eukaryota > Metazoa > Chordata > Ceratodontiformes > Protopteridae > Protopterus > Protopterus annectens. The sequence continues at coordinate 582,932,512 of NC_056728.1, forward strand.
TTACTGTTTTGTTATAAAGGAGATAGCTTCATCCAGGTTATTAAAAATTCCTGTACCAGAAGAAAGGTGCATTTTGATTTTTGCTGGATACAATATTTGGACTCTGATGTTCTTTCGTTTCAGAGGTTTAACCAGTGGCCAACATTTCTTCTTCATTTCCAAAATTCTCACAGAGTAGTAATTGTCAAATCTGATGGGGTGTTGGATAAATTTTAATGGGGCTGTCCTCCAAACTGTTTTTAACACTAGTTCCTTATCAAGGTAGGAGAGGAATTTTACAACAATAGATCTTGGTGTTGCTGTGGGGGATGTGGGCACTGGCTTACCAATTTCTCTATGAGCTCTTTCTATACCAAATGAGAGACCTTCTTGCAAGTCTAAAATTTTGGGAATCCAATTATTCAAGAATAAAATCATGTTCTCACCTTCTGTTTTCTCTGGTACTCCGAAAATATGAATATTGCATCTTCTCTCCCGATTTTCAAGGTCATCAATTTTATTCATTAGCCATTTGTTTTGTTTGAGAAGAAAGTCTGTGTGTAGTTCATCCTCCTTTAATCTTCCATCTGTGTCAGTTATGGCTCTCTCCATGTCCATTATTTTATTTTTGATGTTGTTGAAAAAGGTCTCTAAAAACTTCAGTTTGTTTAGAGCTATTCTCACTTAAGTTCTCTAGTTTATGTTGGAAGTCATCTATCTTCAGTGATAGTGACTGTAGAGTGGACAACACCAGCTGCAGTTCTTTCCTCAGTGCAGCATCAGATTGTGAATACTTGGAGCTGTTCATTTTCCTTAGTTTAGTCTCAAATAATTTGACAGGAATCATTTGGAATAAAAACTTCAAAGTTTGTAAAGTTAAAGTTTAGACTATTCATAACTAGATTTTATCAAATTTAAGTATATATATTAGTATATTTCCTGTCTATTATATTACTTTTATAGTGCTCAGAAAAAGTGCTATGCTTAGCTGGCCATCTAGGCTCCCCCTTCCCATCTTATTTTATACATTTTTAACTAGGTAATCCATTGTACACAAATGTCCCTTTTAGATGCAACCCAGGTGTGCTGTATAGTCCAATGACTTCCTCAGGTGGCACAAATAGAACATAAAACAGATAAATTGAATATATGGGGATGGTTTGTGTGATACATAAAATAATTTGTAATGTAGGATTAGGGAACTAAAATTCATGACTTGTAGCTTATCATAGGTTAGCTTACAGTACTAGTTAGACATGATCATTCAAATACTATATACCTGCAATTGTTCAGAATCATACATTGGGATAGTCATATTTTTCTGCTCAGATATTTGCAGGGTGATTATATGGTAGATGGCCTAATGTCATGCTATCAGTAGTTTTAACATGTTGCTGTAATGCTGAAATGCTCAGTTCACTGTGAATGTCAATAAAGGCAAAGGCTATGTTAAATAAAATCTGCCAACAGCCTTTGTCTCATTAGTTTCACTTTCATAGCTTCTGATGATTTTGGAAATGTGGGACTAGAAATGTTGATGGGTTAAAGGCAGTTGTAAGTATGGTCTTCACTCCATATCTTTACAGATCATAAATCCCTGTCTCTTTTTATAGTGTTATCTTGAAAAGCCATAATTTTACCTTTGCAGGTATAGATGAAATAGGGCACATTTCACTGAAATCAGCTGAGAGTTCCTTTTAAATGTATAAAGTTTTGCTCAGATATGCACGTCTGTAGTGAAAGCATGTGAAGAGTCTATTGCAAGTAATGTTTCATACATGCATAGTGATGATTTCTGTGACCTTATGCTTCTAAAATAGTCTTCCCGACTTTTGTATTTTTTTAACCATTTGGAATGTTCACAGAAGCCTGCTACAAAGTGTGGCAGGTCAAGACCTAGCCTTCACTCTGCAAATAAAGTGACAAAATATTTATCATTATAAATTATTGTTGTTATATTAAAATCTGTTTTCTTTGATTCTCAGCATTTTATGTACACAACCTCCATGAAGTAGAATGCAAACAACTGCTGTTTGAGGACATTATATAACTTCTTGTAAAGTACAGTTGTGCAAGTAAACTTACCATAACAGTAGATGTTTGTATGATCACTGTTGTAGTAGTGTTAGCTATAATGGTTGAATCTTGCCAAGGATTCAACAGCCAGCCAGCTTCCAAAGCTTTCAGGGCACGTTCCACATGGCCAAACCATTAGCTGGCGCCACCTAAGCTGACTGAAAGTGCCTTCAGAGCTTTCATGACAACAGAGTGAGGCAGGCTAAAGCCCTGAGAGGACAATGGTAGGAATATATCAATAAAAAGTGCACACCCTGGCAAAAAAGCCTGCAATAATAAAGAGGAAACAGATGCCAAAATATTTCTCATATTCTCACAAATGACAAGCATAAATTTCAATAAATAATAATTCCAAAAGCAAGTGTTGAAAAAGAATATATCTTTTTCCCAACATTATCAACATTTCTCCCATCCTTGTTAAAGAGACGGATTAGTATTAACCATATGTTTAGCAGCAGCTGGGCTCACTAAAGCAGTAGCCACTGGGTCATATCAGGGATGGGTGTATAAAATCTTATAAAGACTTTCTGCTTTCTTGGGGGCAGTAGGCTGGCTGTGAGGAAAATTGTAAACTGTGACAAAAACATCCTCCGAGGTAAACAGAATAGGAGGAATAGGAGAGGGTTCTGGAAATTCCAGTTATAACAAATCATAATACTTCATGAAGAAAAGAGAAGTGTCACTGTTTTCCCAGTGAAATAACATTGAAAAAATAATTCATTCTAAAAATAGTTTCAGAGAAAGAGAATCCTTCAAAGGCCAAAGCCACACTTTCCTGAGAATCTAAATCAGAATTATGTGGAGATGACACAATCTGTGATTTCACAATTATTTTGAGGCTCAGAGTCTTGAATCTGTTCAAAAAATGAAGAATCTCTTTTTCTTTTACTAGAAACAACCATAAGGATAGGTCAAGAGCCTGCTCTAAACTCCAAACTAAGCCCAATAAATTACTACTATCCTCAGTAACTGAGACAGGTGAAGACATATGTTTTAAGCATTTTTTTTTTTTTTTTTTTTTTTTTTTGCAAACAAAATTTAAAGAAACAGACCTGCCTTTTCAGGAAAAGTCTGTTCAGGGATGGGCATAGCTTTTTGTCTAAGCAGAATGACATTCCCTGCCCTTTTCCAGGAACAAGTGAGGTTCTGTAATGCCACTAGCGACACTCCAACAACAACTGGTAAGGACGTGTATAACCTATGGTCCATGGTGGCTATAAGGTCTATACCAGCAAGACCCAAGCAAAAAGATGAGTGGTCAGAAGAACCAGCTTTGGGCCACAGCAGAGTTGCCCACCTGTAGCTGAAGCAGTTTATCAGCCTGCTGTGGTAGGAAAGGCTGGCTTAATAATATTGTTTTTCTTTTTTGACTGAAAGAAGGTAGAACCAAGAAACTAGGTAGCTCCATGGTTAAGCCAAAAAAAAAAGTGCCTGATTCCTGAAGACGTCTTGCAGCAAGTCGGTAAACCAGATGCAAACCGATGTCTTATAAAATTTCTGGAATAGAGTAGATTTTTTTTTTTCAAAACAAACATACCAAATTAAAGAAATAGTTCCACTATATTGAAGGTTGTCTAATGCCTTGGTAAAGATAATTTTGTCTATGTTTTCTTATTTTCTAGGAAGTAGTAAATAAAGAATGGAAAGGTGTACATCAAAAATGTTTTCTAGTATTATCTTTCTGTCATCTGCTGACCATCTAGCCATCCATATAATTTTCCTTTTTCATTGCTATTATCGGGGGAAGCAATCACAGTACAGCTGTCACCCAATCAGCTATGATTTTTTTTTTTTTTTACTCTAACACCTTCCTTTGGTGGATAGTTTGTATGTTCACAAATGTGAGGGTCTACTCTGGCTTCTTTTGTGAGTCTGTATATTCCTGCACTTGCTCTACAAAGGCTATAGAATGGAAATGGTTTGGCGGAGACTACGTTGCTTACCATGCTCCTATCTCCTGAGTAAGTACCATCACTGCAGTAGGCCTTTTCAGATGGGTATGGTGGCATCAGCCACCCACTCCCATCGTCCTTCCTTATTTTTTCAAACACCCAGGTCACCAGTCCATGCCAGGTCAGCTGGGTTACTCTCCAGGTTTCATTCTTTTCAACCATGGCTAATTGTCAGGAACCTTTTGATAGGTAGCTCTCACTTCCATTTTTGAATAAATCCTTATGCTACCCCATCCTTTCAGATTCATGGTTATTCCTGCAGAGTATTGTGGTCAGGTATATGGAATGAAAGATAAACACAGCATCTGCTATATGGAGTATAAATTCTCAAAGGAGTTTTGAGGTTTGATAAAATTTGCTTTATTAGCATGTAAAATCATGTAAGAGCTATACTTTGCAAGATAATAAAAGGATTATTACTTATTTTATTTCCTTTAGAATATGTACTTTTAATCTCAGTCACAAATTCAGCATAAAATACATCCTTTATTGAAGCTAAATAAACATAATTCTAGTACTTATTTTTAATAGACAGCGACAGACAACAGCAATGTGACTACATAACAAAGACCAATTGGCTCCCTGTAATAGGCAGGGCCTTCTTCTTGATAATTTCCCTAAGCTTTGAATTTTCAAATAATGATTACTTCCTACCCTGGCATAACAATATTGTATAATGTTAGTCTGGGCCACATTTAACTTGACCAAAGGCAAAAAGGCTTTCTCTGAAAGATTTCCAAATAACTATACCATGTTATATATGAGATAATAAGCATTACACAATATACTACCATTCAGGAAAAAAAATCAAAAACTTCCTTAAGACAGCGCACCTATAGCATGAATCCAGAATAATGTTTTGTTACCATGTTTTAGTCCAGTCTGTCGGTATCTTTTCAGTTTTATTTTCAAACATGTTTCAGTGTGGATGCACACTGTGCACTAATCTGCATGTATTGCTCTATGAATGTTGAAAAATATAAAAAAAATTCTAATGTTAAGCAGCAATTACCACTATATCCTACAATTAGCAGCTAGACTGTATAGTAACATGCCAAACTGGCTTCCTTGTACAGTGTTTTATGTGGTACAAGTATATACCATTTTACATGAATAAATGTGACTTTGTTACATAACTTTAATGGCAGTGTATTGTTTAATTTATTCATTTATTTACCGACATTTGTGTTATTGTATTATACCTGTTTGTTTTCACCTTTTGCTCAAATAATGGCTGAAGTGAATCCTTGAACAAGATTCTTCACCAGGTTAAGAGGTGTAAAACACATAAATAAGCCAAAACCTTGAAAATAAACTGAGAAAATTGTAGATGTTTTGTTCTCAAGTTTTCTCTTCATTATGTAACCTTGCTATTATTATTATTATTATTATTATTATTATTATTATTATTATTATTATTATTACTATTAACAATTATTTCACTTTTGCCACAGTACACTTCTACTTTCTAGGGAGACATGGAAATACAGCATGGTACTAAAGCAATCACTTTTACCTCGTTATTAAACAACATTTGCATTATGAACCATCAAATTGCTATACTCTTAATGTCTAGGTTGGAGGGGGTGATTTGCTACTTTGAAAATATGGAAGATGAAGACATAGGTTGCTCCTTGTCCCTCTATATAAGGCAGCTCTGCAAAAAAAAAAAAAAAGAATGAGCAATGGCAAATGGCCTGAGGTCTGAGATTTAAAAAAAATATATATAATCAAAATATTTCCTACGTTTCCTCCAGTACTTGCGTAAAACAATTATTTTATACCTAAAACACATTAATAGTATATAAAAGAACAGAAGCAATTCAAATTCTAAGAGACTGAACTTTTATTTTGGCAAAAAAAGTAAAGTCCAGATCTTTGCACTCTTTGTGATATTGTCATATGGCTTGTCTTGATGTTTCCATATGGCTGAAGAATAGTGGAATAATCTAGAAATAACTGCAAGAAACTGGAATGAGATTGAAATGAATGTCTTTATCTGTCAATTACCAAAACTTGTGTTGAACAGGTCCCAGTCTCTCCAGTATGGGCCAAATCTTCTTGTATATTTCAGAATAGGGTTATCACCTGTTCCTCTTTGCGAGGGACAGTCCCACTTTGGGCAGTTGTGTCCTGTGAAAAAAACTAAAAAATGACAAATGTTCTGAGAATTTAAGACAAAATACATTTCTTAAGTTTTCTTTAATAGTTGCATAAAACAGTTATTTTGTATCTGAAACACATAAATATTATTTGAAATAGCATAAGCAACTGGAATGCTATAAAACAAGCTTTTATTTTGGTAAACAAGTGAAGTTCTGTCCTTTGCACTGGCCAGGAGTATGTTTAGTCCTGCAAAATCTCACATTTCTACAAAAAAGTCCCACTTTGAGCCTCTGAAAAGGTGGCAACTCTATTTCAGAATTAAGTCTGCAAACACTGTAATTTAGTTAAGAATGTTTTATTATGTACAGTGGAGACAGACGTCAACAATATCCAAATCAAATCTTAAAGTCCCTAGCTTCTGCACTCATTATACTGTCCATAAATTCTGTACTCAGAAATGTACTGTCTCCAGTAACAGCACTGATAATTATGTTAGTAGTTTCTGCACACATACTCCTCTTCTCCTGAATAATATCATTAATATTCTGGAATGCTAGATACTTGACCTGGCTTCTGCACCCACTCTTGAGTGTCTGTACCGCCCTCTCAGGACTGCACTGAAATGACTTTCTATATATCAGTCCAAATGAACTAACGTAACTGTGAAGAATCTCCTAATAATACCAAAACCCTGTAAATGTCTGCATGCCTCTTGAATCTTGCTTTCCAAGCCTTGTACCGTACAAACAAAATGTGTCTGTACTCAAATGTACTGCACATTCTGCTCTTATCAATATTCTTGGCTGAAGGTTATTTTCACTCATTTAAAGTGCCTTCACTGAAACTGTACGCACACTGTGAGGGTCTGCTTTAATATGGGCTGCATTTCTAAACTTACACAAAGAGAATACTGTATTTTTGTCTTACACAATACATTTAAATGAAACGTGATCTTACATTTACAATATCTTATGAATAAAAGGAAACTGAGAGGCTAGTATCGGTGTTGCTTAAATCAGTGAGATGGGTGTATTACTTTATTAGGCCAGAGACATTAAGGTAACCTTGTAAGTTTGTCCTGAAGAGGAGTGATATAATTTATATGCTCACAAAATGATGTCTTTAATCCATGTTTGTCAAAAATAACTTAGCATGTTGTGTAGCTCCTCTGGGATACTCGTCAGATCACAGAATCAGTCAGTTATTCAGAAACAGTTATCTTCCCATATATCTGCAGTATCCCTTAATGTTTCTAACAGTTCTGACTAGTGTTTCTAGATCTAGATCCTATGTTAAAACCATGTAAGGAGTGTCACGAAATAAAAACTGTAAAACAATGCATATGTTTTGGCACAGTTGAAGGCCGGGTCTGCATAGTTTAAGGGTGGAAAGTTGGGATAGTTGATCCTAAACAACTACAGGCCCTACACAAATTGCAAGAGGCCCAGTAAATGTGAAGGCTGACACAAATTCTACCTTAGTGAATCACTGTGGGTCATAGCAAATTCTGGATTTTCATGTGAATGCCAAATATGTCAAGTAGAATTATAAGAGTTTTGGCCATCTACCCACCTACTGTATATTGTACCATTGTGCCTGTTTTGGGCTCAGTAGGATTTAACTAAAAACAGTTCTAAACAGAAATATGCTACTCATTTTAATATGCCATTAAATATCACAATAACTGGCTTGTGGTTAGAAATAATGAATAAATGAACAGAGTATGAACTTCCAACATTTTGGGACTCACTTCTCATATACTTTTTCACATTCTTCTGCACAAACAATTCCATAAATGTTTAACATCCTGACACTCCCAAAACATATGCAGATTTCCAACCTCTTTCTCCCTTCTATCCACATCTTCAAAATTTCTCCTCCCCCATATTCCAGCATCCTTGTAACTGAAGGAGAGTTCTGAATCACCTATGCAGCCTTCTCACATACTGGTACCATATAATAGATGTGTCTTTTCATGTGTTCTACCTTTTCAACACCTCCTCCTATCGTGTTTCAGATATAATACACCTTCTACCATTTCCTGTAAATTGTAGCCACTCCCCCTTCTATAGGACAAATCTTTCCATGCCGTATAAATCTCCACATACACTCCTCTTCCTGTACTCTGTATACCAAATCATCTTCCTTATTCACCATCACCCCCTTGTTCTCCACTGCCTATTACTTTGTATTTTAAAATTAGGGTTATTCCAAGCACTCATTAACCTGCTCTTCCTAAATGTCTTAGCTCTAAGCCCTTCTATCGCCCACAGGTTTAGAAGTCTCTTTCAGCTAATGCTCTCACATTCCTCTTCCTTGTCCTCTTCTCCTTCCTGAGCTGCTAAGGAAATGCCAGCATCACTGCCTGCAGATACAGCTGGAAGTCAGGCATTCTCTACCATCCCAGTCTTTTTTAGTCTTTCTTTTGCTATTCTACTTGCCTTAATATTCCAAACATACCTACCACAACTTGTCTGTATCTTCTGACACCACTTTGTATCTTCTCCTGATGGGAGATACCTAAACAAGTATAATAGCTATTGAGGTATCATCACCTGCACCACATTTATTTGTCCCACTAATGTATTAGATTTACTAAACCATCTAGTCAACAAACCATTAATTTGGACAAACAACTTATTACAATTTTCCTTCACAGACTATCCAAGGATCTCCAGTCACTTACACCCAGATACTTATCCCCCACTTCTCTTCCATCCAATTCATTTTTATTTTACCCACCCATGTTCTAATTCTCACTTGCACATTTTTCCAGTTATGTTCAAGTCTTGGATTCTTTCTACATTTTTCAAATCCAGCCTGTCACTAAGTTCCAGTGCATCACTGAAATTCTTAAATTTTTTTCTCTTTAGCAGGCATCTTACATTTTAACCATAAAATAATTAGTTCATCTACTTCCTTCTCATTCTGTTCTGGTAAATATGTTTTACTTAACATATTAGCTATATTTTTATTTAATTATTTCAGTTTACATTTGCTTATTTGGGTAGTACACTGATCACAGCTGACCATTTGTAGGTATCAATTTCATATTCCTTGTGCAGTCTGTATTTAGTAATGCAGTCTGCATTTAGCAGTGAATTATGTATTTAGTAGTTCAATCTGTATTTAGTATTGCAATCTGCATTTAGTAGTGCAGTCTGTATTTAGTAGTGCAGTCTGTACTTAGTCTTCAGGTAATACTTTTGTAAATTATACATCCACTGCAGTCTTGGAGGTACCTTTTACAAAGTCATTCTAGACATGATTTTAAGGATTTATGGTCTATTTCTGAAAGCACGTATTTGCCATAAATGCATATGAAGAATTATTCATATCTAATAACTACTGCTAAGGTTCTGCCTTAGTATGCTCATACCACGTTGGGCATCTATAGATGTTCATGAACCATGGAAAACTGTTTTTTCTGTATGAGCACTGCTCCTATACCATTCTGGTTTGCATTTGCTTGCATCAAAGTTCACTTATTTGCATCAAGATATTTCAAAGTAGGTGCCTCTGTTACAAATGCTTAAATTCTTTTTTAAAGCTTCTCTATTTCCATGCAATATATTGCTCTGTCAGAGGCATAGTTATCAGAGAAACATTAGAAACAAGTTTCCATGATTTTGTATCATTCACAAAAATCTTGCTTAAGCCTGTTTGCATACTGGCTTTAGAATTTTCATCATTGCTCTGACTTTCTCTGAGCCTGGTTTCGCTCCTTCTGACTATTGAAAATGGCTCATATATTTCAGACTTGTCACTCATATGGTATACATACTTTTATTTAGTTTAAAATGATGCTGTTTTAGTCTGTTTCAATCTTTTGACACACTCTTTTGCAGCATTACCCACATTAGTAGATTATTTATGCCCATAACGAGTTCTAAGCCCTCAATTACACACGACTGATCTTTGAAATACTTTTGGTGTTAATGAGATGGAAAATAGAAGTCTTGAAAATGTGTATCTTTCAAAAGGAATATTAAATGCACACAACTTGTAAGAGCTTTCTTCATCTAACTTTGTCTGACAGTATCCCTAGTTTGCATTTAATAATGTAAATAACAAAGCATTTGCATTGCTCTTGAGCCTTAAACACTGGGCAATGTTTTCTTTCAGTGACTTTATTTAGACCCTGTAGATGAATACCTATAAGAATCTTGCCTGGCTTCACAACAATTGTCATACCATTCCCCCATTCTGTTGATTGCACTTTCAATTTGCTTTAATTCCTGCCCAGGTCTACTCCTGGGAATTACTGGAACTTTTCATTAGTGAATGTATTACTTGATTACATCAGACTTATCAGAATATGACATTCCGTAAGCGAGCTACCCACATATAGTATGTAGACAGATAAGCATTGTTTTGCAAGCTATCTTTACTATATCTACATTCAGTATATGAGAGGGCTGTTTGACTGTGTGACTATTAGTGCACATCTAGTCTGTGCTTGCAGAATAGCTACTCATAGTAACCTGTCATCTCAACAATTACAAAAAAATGACCATAACCTCAATCTATATCCCACCAGGGAATAATATCACCATCCTTGAAGACATCTTATCTTGGTGTTTTCTTCACATCCCCTTTGAAACTATCATACTTGGAGATGTAAATATAGACTGGAACTCAGTTAACTCTACTACACTGTCTCATAGTCTCAACCTACATGGTTTTACTCAGCTTGTCTCCTCCCCTACCTGCCTTGGCAAAAAACACTCCAATTCTATCCTAGACTGGATTCTCGTAAATTCTCCTAATTTGTACCATCAGCCAGGTACACTATCTGACTCCATCAATGACCACCTACCTATGCACATTACTAGGTACTCACCCAACCTCAATAGTACTCACCTCTTAAAATACATCCGCAACCAAAAAAAATTCAATACCACTTCCTTCAACAAAATTCTGTCAAATATTAACTGGTCCTGCCTACTCTCTAACTTTAAATGATGCAGTTAGCTACTTCAACCAGACATTCCTAAACATACTCAATTCTCTTGTCCCCATCAGGAAAATAAAAGTCAAAGCTAAACATGCCGCCTGGCTATCCAAAGAAACCTTCCACCTTATGCATAAAAGAGATGTCACTTGGAAACAATATCAGAAAGGCAAATCTCCTGCCCTCCTACAATCTTATAGGGAACTTAGAAACCTTACAAAAAAAAGAGTCAACCAGGACAAAAGAAAGTTTTACCTGTCTGACCAATCTCTGCAAACTACTAACCCCCAGAAGTTCTGGTCAACCATAAAAACTCTTCTTAACCCTGGCTCACCCACAACCCCCAACCCTTTTCCCAATCAATCTCCCTCAGATACCGCCATTCATTTAAATCACTACTTCATTGATACAATTTCTAAACTAGTACCTAACACCTCTAATAACCCCAACCCCACCTCTAATTCCACTTCCAGTTCTGTCACTTCAATTACCAGACCCACACCTTCTTCACACCCCCAATCTTACTCCACTAACCTCTCAGACCCCTTCATGCTCAAACCTGTCTCTGTTAGTTATATTAAAACTCTCCTCAGTAAACTCAAACCTTGTTCTCCGCCCCTGATAACCTACCTCCCCAATTCCTTAAACTTGCTGCTGACTCTATTGCCCTTCCTATCACCATTCTAATCAACCGCTCAATCCAAGAATCCACTGTCCCCTCTATTTGGAAGGAATATTTCACTATCCCACTACATAAAGGTGGTAACTCCACAGAACCATCTAACTTCCATCCCATTGCTATTCTTTCTCCCCTCTCCAAAATTCTTGAAAAGTGTATCCATTCTCAACTGCTTTCCCACCTTACTCAAAACAATCTTTTAACCAACACCCAGCATGGTTGTAGGCCCAAACACAGTACTAACACTGCACTCTTACCCTTCTCTCATACTGTAGCTGAGGCCAGAGACAGTAATAAACTTGTGTTCTGCCTCTTCTTAGATCTCTCAAAGGCTTTTGATACTGTCTCTCACAACCTTCTACTTCATAAACTTTCTCAGCTGAACATTTCCATTCCCACTCTAAACTGGTTCTCAAGTTACCTGTCCAGTCGCCTACAAGAAGTTAAATGGCAAAATTCCTTCCCACCCTTTCTGCCAGTTCAGACTGGTGTTCCTCAAGGCTCAGTTCTCGGCCCCCTCCTTTTCAACCTCTTCACCAATGACCTAAACACTTCCAGCAACCTCTCCTCTATCATACAGTATGCAGATGATTCAACTCTGATCTCCATTTCTGACTCTATCAATAACCTCCACCATATCACCCAATCTTCATTTCACTCTATTGAGAAGTGGCTCTCCAACAATCAACTTATCCTGAACCCCTCTAAAACTAAGCTCTTACTATTCCTACCTAAAACTCTAGCCCATCACAAATCCACCTTTCTCATATCCTCTCTAAATGGCACCATCATAACACCAGACGTACACACTAAACTCCTAGATGTCATCATAGAGTACCAGCTCAAACTAGACCTCCACATACTTCATTCTATAAAGAAAACACACCAGAAACTGGGCATGCTATACAGAAACAGCAAATTCCTGACACCCAACTCAAAACTACTGCTAGCCCAATCCTATCTCCTCCCCGCCCTCCTCTATGGCTCCCCTCTATTTTCCAATCTACAAAATAACTTGCTGGCAAAACTAGACCAAACCTATAACAAAATTGCTAGATTTGTCACCAGCAGCCCCTATAAATCCCATCACTGCTCCGCTCTCATAAAACTACATTGGCATGAATTCTCACACATTCTGACCAAATGTCAGCTGATCCAAGCTTTCAGAATTCTTAATTCAAATTCTGACTGTCCATCTCTGTCCAACCTGATCTCCTGGTGCACCCCTCCCCGATCCTTGTGCAGCTCTGATAAACTCTTACTACAAGTCTATAAACCCAACAAGAACATAGGTAAAATACTCTATAAACAATCCATCTCCCTGGAACAATCTTCCACTCCATATTAGAAGTCATACCTCCCTTCCTAACTTCAAACATGACCTGATAGTGTACCTCCATAACAACCCTTTATGTACCTGTTATCATCCTACTTAACCCCTCCCCTCTCCACATACCCACTTCACCACTAAGTCTGATCTATAAGACCTTTTTCCTCTTTCTATAACTTACTTTATCCAACTGCTCTTCTTTCTGTACCCTCCCTCTAGTTCACTACATCCCTCCTCTGCTACTATCTTCTTTTGCACCATTCCCTTTTCTGACCTGCGGCCCCTTGTGCAGTGACCCCTCTCTACATTTTACTCCCACTCTACTTTCCCTCAATTCTGAAGCCCCTGCACTTACACATTTCTTCTTCTAGCCACTAATCTAATTATACCTTGTTTCTTTTCATTATATTACCTACAACCTTAACTTCCTTCCTACTTACCTGCTGGATTTATTATTGTTGTTTCTCCTGTTACAACCTATTACTACACTTTTTGTATATATAGCTATGTACTATTCCATTAAGTACATTATGTTCTTCTTATCCATTGTATCCATAAGATTGTTTTGCTCTTTAATATTGTTAATTTGTCTCTATTTGTATGTATTTGTATGTCTGTTTGGGGCTTTTCCCCTCGGGTCTCCACTGAAAAAGGGTAAATTCTTACCCAGCTGGACCAGCCCAGTTAACAAAAGTGAAATAAATAAATAAAGTGAATACTTTTCACAAGTCAAACAATCCAAAGCATTAAGTCATTCAATGGCCAGCCTACCTTTTTGACTTACAGCTGCTGTTTGAAAGAGGATCTTTTAGCTTCATTCCAAATAGCTTTAGTTCATTTCCTAAACAGTCTGCAATATGTGCACTACTTTCATTTCAGTGTTTTTCATGCCTAATGCTTTAAGGTGCTACCTAACAAAATGTTACTACTCAGTACCTGTCTCTAGTTTAAATTCAGCACTTTTTATTAATACTGAAATTCTCTTAGCAACAGAGTTACTCATTATCTTGCTAACTATGTACTCACTGATTAAAATAATTATTTCCATTTGGATGTATCAATAAAAATCTAATGTTCTTGTTTCACCCAACAACATGACCATTCTTTGAAACACTTTCATTTATTCATTTATTTTCTAATACACATCATTCTGAAATAATGTTTTCTATAACAGCATCTACAAAGGCAAATAAACCTTGGACACTTCTTCATGTTATGCCTATTGTAATACCTAATATACAAGGTATACATTTCAACATCTCCATACTTCTTATGGACATCATACCTATTTTTCTCATTGTCAGTATTGCTACTGTGAAGTTTCACTTAATGTTAATACTTTATTTGACTCAGTCTTTCTTACATGCATCCATTCCCTATTTAATCTTCTTCTTCTTTCGTCTTTTCCCGGTTAGGGGTCGCCACAGCGGATCACCTGTCCGCTCATGACTGGCAGGAGAGTTTTACGGTGTTGCTTTTGTATATTGGTAATTTCACTTATCTTGCAGTCTTCCAAAACTTTAGACAAGATTGTCTTCTTTTAAAAGCATGCATTTTGTCTGAAAATGTTCTTATGTTATAGGCTAGTCTGTCTCTTAACAATTACGTTTCGGTATTTTGCTAATTTCTTTAGTTCATTAAGATAGATGTCTATATTTTCTACTGATCCTTAATTTACTGTAAAGAATAAAAGGTGAATAAATCAAATAATATATTCTAAGCTCACAATAATTCCTAAATTCTCCCTTAATGTAGCCATGTTATAATTTTTCTCCACTTAAATGGTAAGCATATTACATACCTTTGACACTTTGTTCTCTGAAAGATGGTATAATGTACCTTTTTAGGCTTCTTGACTGCTCTACTTACACTAACACATCAGATCCCTGGATTCAGAGATCTCAGTATTCTGATAAACTTCCTTGCAGGAAGAGAATACTTAGTTGTTGCAGCTAGACTATCTTTTTCAAAAGAAAACACTATGAGGGCCTTTCATAATTTACACAAGAAAGACAGAATGCACTAAACAACAGCAAAAAAAAAATGAAAACTCTCACTTTTCACATAATGTTACATTTGTAATATATATCAAGATACACAGTAAAGAAATAAGTTGGATATATGGCCTACATCAGGATCAAATCTGACTGCATTCCATAAATACATGTCCCACATAAAGAACATGTCCAGTCTGTGATATTCTTAATATTTAAAGAGATATGCTACCATCTGCTACCTAACTTTCCTGGTGTTTTGGTGATGTCAGTATTAGTTTTACGAGCTAGATCAGTACAGAAGGTATGGTTCCCTCAACAGTGTATTTGTCTGGGGAGGATTGTTCAGTATAAAATTTAATGGGTGGCTTGTTTGGTCTTCAAGGCTAAAAATAATGGTGTTTGAATAAATTGGCAGTAACAAAATTATATAGATCTGTATAAACACACACACACACACGCACACACACATACATACTTGTGAGCATATATTTGTATGTATTTTATTTTATTTTTATTTTACATTTGTTAACCGGGAGGATCCGACTGGATACATGTCCATTTTCAGCGGAGGCCCGGGGAGAAAAGCTCCAGACAAAACAATACATCAAGTCACAGAAAAAAACAAATATTCGTTAAGTAATACAGGTAAGGTTTAGTTTTCAATAATCAAATCAGTGTAAGGTTAGTAATTATAATATATTCATTCTATGATTCAGTAGATATCCCTGAAGCCCCAAGACTGGGAAACAATGTATGTAGAGAGAGATAGCTAGCCCGGATTAAGACAGTAGCAGGTACGTGTTGATCGTAGATGTAGTTTTAGTTTGGTCTTAAATAGACTTAAGGAGGAGAGTGAGGTAATATCAGGGGGAAGTTTGTTCCAAATTCTCCCTACTGAGTTGGTTAGAAGAGAATCTCCGCCATGTTATTAGTTTTGCAAGTTTGGATGAGGAGGCGGCAGGATGACCTCAAAGTTCTAGGGTTATTGCAAAGGGAGATAAGTTTTTTGAGTGAGGGAGGGTAGTCAGGGTTATAAATTATTTTGTGGGCAAGGACTAGAAGGTTATACGAAATATGTTTTGGTAACTCAAGCCAGTTAAGCTGGGTTAAATTGGTGCAGTGATGGGTTCTGTATGGTAATCCGGTAACAAACCTAGCAATATGATTATAGCAAATGGTGAGTTTGTTCATGACTGTTTTATTAATATTCTGTAGTAAGGGGGATGCATACAAGAGTGTGGAGAGAAGATGGGTTTGGGCAATGGCAGATTTAGCTTGGGGGGTCAGGAATCTATTTATTCTATATAGCGAGCCTAGTTTTTATTGATGGATTTAATCATTAAGTTTACATGAATGTCGAATTTCAGGTTGTTGTCTATAGTTACCCCTAGTAATTTTGTCGAGGGATCCGGAGATATAATAGTCCCATCCTTTGATTGGATCGTAAAATTAAAGGGGCTTGACCTTTGTGTCGGTGAGAACAGCAACATTTTAGTTTTTTTTGGATTAAGTATCAGGCGACTAGAGAGCCAGTTTTCTATTTTACTGAAAGTGGTTTGGGTCATAATTTGTAGCTCTATAGGGTTGTACCAGTGCAAATCAGCGAGAATCATCAGCGTATTGAAGGCAACTGGCATTTGATACAACTGTGTGTAGATCATTAATGAAAATCGAGAAAAGTAGTGGTCCTAAAATTGATCCTTGAGGGACTCCCAGAGTATTGGGAAGTAAGTTAGATA